>NW_025335759.1:3096199-3303721 GCF_004798865.1 Varanus komodoensis
CACAGTGCAATATAAATACATTTAAAATACAGGTAAAATAAACAACAATTACAAACAAACCACAAAACATAATAAAATTAAAGTACAATATAAATACAACCATACAAATAGGAAGCAGGAGGGAAATAAACACAATATAACCGATAACAATAACCAATAAAACAATAAACCAGCAGCAAACTAATAGTCCAACCTAAAACAGATACTAAATTAAAAAAACCCTACTACTAGGGAATGTCCCCAGGGTCACAGAGCCAAAGCCGTTTACTCCGTTCCTAGGCTCAGTGATCCTGGGGAAACCCAGAGCTGCAGCCTGACCACCTTCACCATCACGACCACATTGCATTTATATCCAGCCTTTCCTCCTCTTGGAAGGAACCCAAGGTGGCTTAGAAGTTCCTCCTCTTCTCCATGGAATACTGCCAACGACAACCCTGTGAGGTTGCTTAGGCTGGGAGTCAGGGACCAGCCCACAGTCACCCAGGTGAGCACGCGAACCTGGACTGCCTGAGCCCCAGTCCACCGCTCTTCACCACTACACCACAGTCAACAGGTAACTGTTTAGATTCTGCCAGGAGGCCTCCAGGAAGGCTGGGCTCACCACACCTCTGGGTCATTGGCTCCATCACCACACATGGACCTTAAGAGGAGCACTGTGGAGCCACACACAGGTTACTATTTGTTGCCATTAAGAAGATTCCCATATCCCAAGCCCCAGGGGTAGGTTTCAGAGAGGAACGTGCACTGCATGTTGAGGGCACATGCCCTCTTTCCCCATGACTGGAGCTCACAGAGAATCTGTTTTTTATCTGCAAGGGAGAGGGGAATTTGCATGGAGCTGGCAAAGCCGCAGCCCTTGTGTCAGTCTCAAAGCCGTCTCAAAGCCAGGAGGGCCATGTATGGTTGCCCACAAAGCGGCCTCTGTGCAAGAAGGCAAGAGGTGAAGCACTCCAGGTGGGTAATCTGTGGCCTCTAGATGTATTCCTGCTCCTAACCGGACAGCTCCAGCTGTCATGGCCAGTGCTGAGGGACAATGGGAACTGGAGTCCTACAACACGTTGAGGGACACGGCTTCTCTGCCTCTGCACTAGGCGCAACCTATCAATCAGGAAAATGTATGGTATGCACATAGGAATCAAAGAGCACTTGCAATTAGCACTGCAATGCTTACTTGATTAAGCAGTTAGATTAAATTGATTAGAAATCACATAAATCAAATAATCTATTAAAACCCAAATCAGTCGTTCAGTAGATTTGGGGGAGATGATTCTTTGCACAAGCATAAAATATTTTCTTGATTAGTTCATTATTCTCAGTGCTCTTTTTGACATGCCAGCATCACACTTCGTGATGTCATGTTACACTCAATGCTCAACACAGCCTTGGCTTCAGTCTCTCTTGTAGCAACAAGTTACAGGATTGGGCTGGTCCAGTTGGACAGGGGTCATCAGCCTGGGAACGCCTGAAGCCCCTTCCGCTATCATCTTCCCTGACTCAGTGCTTCCCGGACGTTTGAGATATCAACAGCCAGCATTCCTGACCATGCTGGAGCTGAAGCCCAAACACCCACAAGAACCTGCGCCAGTAATGCAATCTCCATTCCCTACCCCACCCCATGAGTGAAAAGTCAGAATGGGTCGTTTTTGGCTAGAAATGATGGCAGAAGGGACCAGTTATTCAGTCCTGCCCCACCCACCTTCTTTCTCTAAGACTTAGCATGTTCCAAGCTTCATGAGTCGCACAAAAACATGCATGTACTTGGAGAAGTGTGCTAGGACTCCAGGTGACATGTGGGCTGAGCCAACATCTCCCGGCATTTATTTAACTTAAAAGATCCCTGTTAGAATGCTCATGAAATGATCACCAAGGCCGCTTAATCGCTGTTACGACATGGCGTTTTGGACTTGTGGCCACCGAAGAACAAAAGCGCTCTGGAATGTCCTGTGTTTGATAGCCCTGCACAAGCAACGATGCACAAACACACCCACGGGCTTCCCCTTCCCCTTGCTCCTGGCAACGGTACGAGCTGAGAGCTAGGGGAGTGAGGATGCTTAGGCCTGGGGTTGGCAACTTGGTGCCTTCCAGAAGCTTTAGACTATAATTCCCATGAGCCCCAGTCAGTAAAGTCACATGTCAGGAACTGTGGAAGGTGCTGCCCAAAACATCATAAGGGGGGCACAAGTTCACCTAATCCTGGCTCTGCCTTTCACCTGCTGACAGTTTTCCTGCTCCAAAATGCGCATGTACGCACGAGGAGCCACATACATCCTTCCACCGCTTTTCCCGCAGCTGGACTAGCAATGCGTATTTGCCTGGAATTTGAACTCCATAAAAGGAAACAATATTTGGGGGAGGAAGGCAGAGCTAGAAAAAGCAGACAAGAAGATCAGGCCCCCATTCACCACTTGCCCAACCCCTGTTGGAAGCACCTTTGCTTCTTTCAGAAGGGGCGGAATGTATCATTGCACACATATGGCTGGTTTGGACCTGGTAGGAACAGATGTTAAAGAGAAAAGTTCCATGACCTCTGACCAGCAGTTCAGGTATTATATAGCCTGCCTATTGCCTTCCCTTCAGTGCCTTAAGATTTATCATCCAGTACTCCTCTCTAACATGGAAGCCACCCAGCCCACTCTTACTGAAATTGCTCTCTTCAAGAATTGGGATACACCTTTTTCTGGCTAAAGCTTACTTTCCACTGGCACTCTCTTTGACTTGAGTTCTGCCACTGGCTTCATTCATCACACACCCTTTTAGAAGCCTGCTCTCTCTTGGCCTGCTTGAGGCATAAGGCTTTCCTAGTTCTTCAGATTTCGTTCTGTTCTAAGTCCTTTACAGTTTTTCTCCCCAGAAGAATCCAAAAATGGTTTAGCCCTTGGCTTCCCTGCCTTTCCCCTCCACTCAGGTGATCAGATTTATTCCGTGGTGTCTGCCAAAATCTTCATGCCAGCTGTGATCCAAATTTCCCACAAGTAGAGATTAGGGATCGGCAAAAGTGTCCATTTTGTTTTCTGCCAGTTTTCCAGGCCTGATTTCATTTCCAAACCCATTTGCTTTTTCAACCACACACACACACACAACCTCAGCCTGAAATTTCTTATGGCCTTCTATTTCTCCCAAGAAATGCACTGCTCCATAACCTTGACCTAAAAGTTACATCTTTTACATTTTTTTAGTAATTTTAGTAAATTTTACGTTTACTTTTATAAACCATTTCCCTTTAAATAATGCTTCTTTGCAGATATTTTCCACTAAATACTTTATTATTTATCTGTTACATTTCTAGCCCTATTTTTCCTCCAAGGAGCTCAAGTTGCCCTTTCTCCCTTACAACAACCTTGTGAGGTTGGTTAAGCTGAGAATCAATGATTGGCCCAAAATCAGCCAATTAGGTTTGTGGTCAAGTGGGGACTAGAAACTGGATCTCCTGATTCCCAATCCAACACTCTACCCACTGCACCTCATTGTCTGTCTCCCCTAATAATTCTTGTACAGTTTCTGTGTATGTGAAATTGCACAACAAATTTGCAAGAAGTATGGTTGTCAAAGCACAACTGAGCTGCAGTTCACGTCTTAATTCAGGTTAAGTCTAGATCAAAGTGCAGACTGAACAGCTCGAATAAGTACACATATCATCCCATCTGTCCCACTTTGGCCATAAAATCTTCCAGGCAGTATGATTCAGGGTGGCAGCCACTGCAGAGCGGGTGGAAAACTGAAGTGAGTGAGGTCCATTTGTTTCAATGCCATTCATTCTGTTCTAGGCACACAGACGCAGTCAGATGGGAACTCGCATGCATCCTCGTAGAGAGGTGCCCTTTCTGAACATGTAACGCCAGTCCATTACACCTACACTGGCTACCAGTTGAAGTCTGGGCCCAAGTGAAGGTGCCGGTGATGACCTATAAAGCCCTAAATGGCTTAGGGCCTGGTTACCTGAAGGAGCATCTCCTTCCATATGCGCCTGCCCACTCCATTAAGACGTGGGGCAGAGGCCCTTCTTTTTGGGAGCCTTCCTTTAAGGAGCTTTGGAGAGTGACTACCTAGAGAAGGGCCTTTTCTGTGGTGGCACCCCAATTGTGGAATTCTCTGTCACTTTATTCTTTTCGGCAGCAAGCTAAAACCTTTTTATTTTCCCAATGTTTTAAGGTTTGACTGTTTTAATACAGGTTAAGAATTTGACTAGGATGCTGTGCTTTATTCTGTTTTGTCTTGTTGTTAAACCATCCTGAGCCCATGGTAAGGGACAGTCAAAAAAAGTCTTAAACACACACACACACACGCAGGGTCAACAGGGCTCATGTTTGCATGTGGTTCTGGAGGCCACCATTTTGTTTACCCCACGTGCCAACACTGCACGATGGATGCAAACGTAATTGAGACATTTCAGTCTAAAGCAGGGCTCACCAACCGAAAAGGAATGAGGGATTGCAGAGGTGCAGAACTCCAGGTGCACAGGTAGACTGCAAGCAACCTGGCCCATGGGGCTGCTCAGATGACCGCACGCCCTTTCCCTATGCCCATTCCCTGTTCCCCAGCACTTCCTTTACCTGTGGCAACAGCTTGAAATGCTTAGGTTCAGCTGCTGACAATCTGGGCTTTAAACTAAAGTATGCTGGTCTTTGGGGTATTCTGGCCACACAGCCTTTGCCTCAGGCTCCCCATCTTCTTGTTTCCAGCCCCAACCGCCACTGGAATGCTAACTCTGAAGGGTTTTTGGAAACAGAATCCAGTTTCAGGCTGAACGTGCTTCGACAGCAGTGCAGCACTGAAATAGGGGAACGGGGAGTTTCTAATGAAGTTCTACTGTCCAATATAACTGATAAAAGTAGCACCAGAAAACTGTGTTTGTTTGAGCTGGCCCAAAAGTATTATTTTAATTCACTGCAGTAACCTCCATCTAAAAAGATTATCTGCAACAGAAGTGGGGGAAAGAGTTACGGGTGCCCACTGGCAGACAGGAAGGGTGCTGTGAATGGAATTCAACACAGGTGCAATATTTGAAAACTCACATATTATGTAACTAACAGGAAACCATGCAACCAGCATCAAGGGGGGTCAGGGTGTGTGTGGGGTAAGAACTTCTAGCAATTCAGCAGCTCAGATTGTTTCAACAGTTTTCCAAGTCCTTTTCATTCTGCCTGGGGCTTCCCCTCCTCCTCCTCCTCCTCCTCCTCCTCCTCCTCCTCCTCCTCCTCCTCCATGTCCCCAAGTATAGCTTACTCTCACCTCAAAAAAGGGTTTTCCAAGAAAAAGCACCCACAGATTTCCTCTTGTCACCACAGAAAATTGGCCACTACTTCCACACAACCAAAACCATGCTCTCTTCCTTTCTCCATTTGATATTTTTGGAACATGGGCAGTATAACTTTTTTTTAATTCTTTAGAGCAGCAACATGATAGGGGAGAAGACTGTATGAGATAGCAAACTTTTTGGGTAACCCTAGATATTAAGGTTTCTATCCAAAATCTTGGTAGTTTTGGGGGCATGGATCTGTCAATTTCTGTCTCCTTCCACTTTGCAATCAGATGTTTGTTTTCTCAAGTTTCCACCTACATTTGAGATTTTTTAAAAGTCAGCACAAAAATTCCTAAGCATTTTTGGACACATCTCCACCCATATACACATAACTGCATGTGATTTTGCCGAATATAGATGCTATTTTGCAAGCACCATTTCCCTAATACATTTTTTCTGTACATTCTCCTAATACATATAGCTTTGTATGCATCTTTTCAGTTGAAGAACCACATCACAAGGTTTGGAGAAGTGTGAACATCAGAAGATTCCTGTGTTTCTGGTCACATATTGGTTGAACTGTAATTCAGGAAGGTTTACATTCAAATGACTGCCCTCACACACAGGCAAATGTGAAGAACCTCTCTTGTTGATCTTAAAGTATTTATTATTTGGTTTCTAACCCACCCCGTTAGTGCCACAGCTCCCTGGGCAGATTACAACAATAAAGCCAAATAAAGACAATATAAAAACACAATAACCAAAAAAACAATAAAAGGATCGATGAACACCCTACCTCATCTTAAGTGAACCAATAATTTCATAAAAGGTACACCACATTCTATTAAAATACCATTAAAACTATTAACAGTTAACAGAAATAAAAAGGTCTTTCCCTATCACCAAAAAGAATATAAAGAGGGTGCCAGGTGAACCCCTCTGGGGAGCTCTTTCCTAAGCCGGGGTGCCACTGCTGAAAAGGCCCTTCTTGTTGCCACCCTCCTTATTTCCTGAGGAGGGGGCTCCCTCAGAAGGGCTTCAGATGCTAAGGGGCAAGGTAGGTTCATATGGGTAGAGGTGCTTCTTCAGATATCTGGACCCCAAGCCACTCAGGGCTTTAAACACTAGAGTTACCACCTTGGATTGGGCCTGGACCTCAATTGGTAACCAGTGAGGGTGGCAGAGGATTTCATGTGGTCATGCCTGCCAGTCCTCGACAGCAGCCTCACTGCCCTATTCTGGACCAAATGATGTTTCCGGACCGTCTTCAAGGGAAGCCCCACATAAAGCGTATTGCGGTAGTCCAGGCAAGGAGTGACCAGTGCATGGATAACTGCTGGGCTGGCTGACACGGTGAGGGCAGTCCATCAATTATTTTGGATCAAACCGCTTCAAGCTTTAAAAGTCAACACCAGCACTTAACGTAGGGCTCACTAACACCCCGACAGCCAGCGCAGCCGGTGCAGTCCACGCATTCCATGATCTAATTGCTTTGCCTTCAAGAATGCCGGGGCAGTTGCAAGCGATCTGCTCCAGCTGAAATTTCTGCAGCACAGCTGCAAGTCCACCCCACCCTTGCTCATGGCCTGGGTTGCCTGCCCTCAAATCCATCCCCCCAGGAACAGCAGCATCTGCACCAGCCCAGCATGTCTGGGGAGAAGAGGACTTTGGAACAGTCCAGGTGTTGCTGAGATCATTCTGCCCAGGGCCGACGTCAACCAGGTCTAATTTCATCCATCGAGGACAGAGAAGTAGCTCGGAGGGAGAAGAAAATGTCTGGGACAGGTGGCTCTGGGGAGTGCAATTACAACGCTTCTTCTGCCAGATGCGTGGGAGACCTGCCCACAAGGCCTCTGGCTGGCCCTGGATGCGATCCGCCGCGCTCTCTCCAGCAGCTGGAGGCAAGGAGGGAAAATCCTCTGGTCCATGGCACTGTTGTGGGCCAGCAAGTGCCAATTTGTTGACTTAATCGGATGCAGTATGATTTGGTGGCTGCTCCAGGGATTCTATTCCAAGTATGCAGACCCACACACCCTCAATTACAGCATGTCTACACTAGGCTCTGTTTACCAGACCAGCTAAATGGCAATTATAGATCTTTTCACTGAGCATTCCCAGCCAGCAAACAGAGTTTTACAGCCCCTGAAAATGGGCATTCCATGAGCTTGGGTTGATTCACGCGGGCTCTCCAGATGGGGCATCTATTGGCCACCCACTGTCTTGTCCTCAGAACTTATGGAGAGGAGGTCAAGACATCACCACCTCCCATTCGAAATTTCCTGCATTCTCCTGCTACTTCTTCCATCTTTTCTCTCAACACACATACAAAATTCATTATGAAGGAAAAAAGGAGATAGCCATGCAATAGCATTTGCCTGACAGGGCTAGGACCAGTCTGTATGGAAGCACCCTCAGAGGAAGTTCCTCGGTGTCTTGACGAAAAAAGGCATGGTTGTGGTTCCCAGCTGCTGTTTTTCTGCAATGTTTGTCATTTTGACTCAGTCAGACATGTGCCTAGCCTGGGCTACTGTACAATCTCAGCTTTGAACTGTCATCCTAGAAATAGTGCATTCCTGGACCCAGCCAAGATCCACATCGCGCAGAAGTGCAGCATCTCAAGCCTGTGAGCCAAATCCAGTCCACAAGCTGGGGCAAAACCTGGCCCCTCTGGAGTTCTCCAGAAGGCCACGTCCCATATCTCTGGTCAGACCTCCCCCCTTCCCCAGTCACCAGTCACACAGTGGCCTCCCAGTTTTTGTGAGAGCTTTCCCTCATTCTAAAAGACGAAAATGCTTCTCTGAAAGCTAAATTATGGGCAGAAATCACATTCAGCTAAAATAGTCCAAGATTCAGTTGGAAGGATGCCAGGAAGTACTTCCTGGTGGTTAGGACCCCTTGGGTATGGAGTGGGCATCCACGGGAGGTGGTTGAAGCCCCATCAGTGAGGGTGTTCAAGGATAGGCTGGGTATGCACATGTCATGAGCAGACCCAGCTAGAGCCAGGGGTCAGACTAGATGGCCCAGGAGACCCCTTCTGACTCACTCTGTTTCTATGTTTCTATGCTGCTATTTTAGCCCCGGCCCTTTTGCTTTGGGTGCAGCCCCCTTTTGCCTTCTGTCCCACCATCCCAAATAATTTCACTGAAATGGAACTCTGCCCCAGTGATCTAGTCCAATATTCTGTCTCCAGCATCGCACAGCAAAATGTGTCCATGTGCTCTCACACAGAGGGAGGCCTTCTGTTCCTTGGTACAACATTCAGAGTCTGCTTCTCTGAACTCAGGGTTCTCATTCATCTCTCATGCAGTCCCCTTAAAATAGCTTTTCATACCCTGGTGCCTTCTAGCATATCCCATGATTCCCAGGCAGCTGAAAGAGGCTGCTTCAAGCAATCCAAGAGTCACCATTTGAGAGATGTAGACTATAACCAGACTGCGCAATATTGGAAGCAACCATAAATGCCCAGTTTGAAGGAATTAATTGCTAGCTGATGAGAATATGCAGAAATGGCCAAAGCACAAATTACAACAGCCTTCAAGACAGGAGTCAAAGGATCTTTTTACCAATAATTAGAACACTGACATTACATTTTGCCATCAGACCCTTTACTTCCACTGCTGTATAAGATTATCGCAAAAATGTCATTCATTGTTTGGCTGTGCTCTTTGCTGCCCAAGAGAAACCTATACATGTTTTTTTTTCGGTATTACAACAATCCGTTAAAAATAATAGTACTGTTTTCAGAGGATGATGCAAACGATTTTAGGACAGGATACATTTGGGTATAGATTTGGAGCAGGCCCGACTGTCCCATCTCTCCTAAGCATCAGCAAAATGAAATGCCAGAGGGCAGCTCCTGGATAAGGAGGCGGCAAGCAGCAACTCAGTGAGCTGATGGGGTGGGGGCCCTGCTCCAGGGACGCAATGCCCGATTCACTGTGATTCTCCAAGTTCTCTCTTGAAGTTGACTTGTCCTGTTAGCATTCCCCTACATGAGCAATCCTTTCTTTTCTTTCTTGCATGATTTCTGAGACGATTGTGTATTCTTTTGATCTGGAAAATGTGCATTTTAAAAAACACATTTAAAATGTAGATGTTTTTAAATGTGCATTTTTTTCCATACTGGCTAAAGCATGTTTGTGCAAATACGAAAGACCGCACGCATGCACACACACTTTCGTGGGAATCAGGCTCCTGCTTGAATTCTTGCTTGCGTTTGTGAGCAGGACCTGTTTGCAAACACAAATTAAATTTTCAGATACCTCTGCACTGCCCCATCTCCTCTTCTTCTTCTTCAGCCATGTGGAATGGCTGCAAATAGACAGCAGAAGACTGTCCATGGATGACTGAAGCAGATGCTAATGCACTTAAGAGGGTTCAAAATAATGGCTTATGATCTAAAAGACATGACTGGAAAAAGCAGGGAAAGAAACCAAGAGGGGGAAGCAAAGAAAGTAAGCAAATTCAGGGAAATGTCCCAGGTGAGCTGGTTATGTGAACCATTTTACAAGGGATAAAGATAGGAACCAGTGTTTAATGAATGGAATTTGGTAACTTGCAGGTAGCGGTGTCCAGAAACATCCACAGGTTGTTCGAACATCAAACAATTGAGGGTTTCTATGAAGACAACCTGAAGATTGCACAATAGACTGGCTGCTTTGCTTTTTTGGGGGGTGGGGTTGGGTTGGGGGGCATATTTGTGCCAATGCACACTTGTGTTAATACACAGGAGTGCAAGTAGAACAAATTCTCACACATCCTTAAAAGAATTTGATTCTGTCGATGGATGGATGACAGAATTTAAGATGTCTGGCAATCCAAGAAACACAGATGGTACTCATTTAATGAAACCAATGGAGCCCTAATGGCAAGAAGTGGTTCTGTTGCAGGGAGGTGTTAAAATGGGGGGGGGGGTGTCTCGCTTGTCACTCAAATGCAGCCAGGTGGAAGAGATGCTGATGGAGAACTGCCTTATCTGCTCTACTTGGGAAAATGTTTAGCTGAAAAAAACAGAAATTCCCTTCTAACTACCAATGAATGAGGAAGCACAAAGAGATTTATTGGTGGAGCAGGTGGGGGGAGCTGGAAGTCTCTGCTCGAAAAATATCTTATGGGACAACCTTCTCTGCATGTCCAAAAGATCTGTATGTAATTCATTTGCTTGCCGGTTTAATTTTATTTTTAAATATTTCTTCTGTTCTTTTTGAGGTCTGCTGAGAGTCCCATACTACACATTTCTGGATAGGTGCTGAAGTTTTTTTTACTTATCGTCCCATCCCAAAGATGGGCCATTAAAAGCTCAGCATGCAGGTTATGAGTCTGCTCTATTAAGAGCAGAGAACAAGTCTAGCCTACTGGAAGCTACATTGTAGATCAGGGCTGCTTGGGTTTGTATACATTTTCCCAGTTTGACCAGTTTCCTATGAAGCAAAGGGAGAATCAACCAGAGACGTGGCCTTTTCTGTGGTGGCACCATCCCTTTGGCATGCCCTCCCTAGGGATGTCTGCCAGGTGCCAGCACTGCCATAGCTCAGGACGGAGGGAAAGGACTACCATAGCTCAGTGACAGAGCACACACGTGGCCTACAGAACTCAGGCGTCAGACAGCTTCCTGATCATTTCCACAAGCTGGCCAAGACGAAGAACTTTAGAACAGAAAGAATTCTGTCCCCTTCGTCCCATATTGCTCAAAATCCTAGCACAGTGGCTCAGCTGGGCTACAGACTAGGATGCTGATGTTGCCTCCACCCACATGAATCCACCAGAACCCTGAGACTTCAGGGGAGGTCCTTTGGCACATCCTTTTGCTGTGTGCCATGCAGAAGGCACAGGTGCCTTACCAAAATTTCCAGGGGCAGGGTCACGAGAAGCCCGGCTCCCGACATCTTCGAGTGTGCTTGAGAGTGGAAGCCACCTGGTCTGGAGGCACTGTGTGTCCCGGGCACTGCTGCTCTCCGCTTCGTTTAAATGACTGGCATTAGCAGGGCTGCCTTTTCAATACTGGTTGCTCTCGTAGCTGCTGCTCCATGTCACTGCCTTGGGGAGCTCCGGGATGGGCATGTTCAAGAGGCAAGACACCAAATCATGGCATGTAATTTGGCAAGACAAGTGGGAAATCAGAGCAGGAGAAAATCAGCTGCTCTGATTTAGAAGAATGATCTGCAAGCCAATGACTTCATAGCAGCCCGGACTCAAGCCTGCATCAGCAAAAGATACAGTAGCCAAAAAATGCAATTTTTAAAACTCTCTCAAACCATTTCTGAATCTAGGTCTGCTGAGAAACTGGCTCTCCCACAGATGAAGTTTTAATCCACAAGCAGCCATCCGAATGCTTCCTCTGCCAATCCCTCGCTGGCTTACAGTGCATCTCCTGCAGCAACGGCCCTGTGATTATAGCCAGTGCTCTTCAAAGGGGAAGCACTGGCAAGGGTGGGAGAAACAATTCCTTGTGATCACTGCCAGGAGAAGAGTGTTCCTGAGTGCCGCAGCATCTCTCTCACACTGGTTCAAACTGCAGCCATTCTGATGGCAGAAAAAGGCTGCAGGACAAAATGTGATAACAGAATTGACACTCTGCCAGGAGACAGAGACAATCATGGCAGTGCCCAGATACAAGTCATGGATGGCTGGAAGCCAGCATTGAGGACAGACAAAGGGAGGTGTTTACATTGAAGGCACATTCTTCTTTATGCAGTGCAATATTCAAAACACATCACCCGGGTGGACCATGGCAGATACAGATTCGGAGGAAGGACTCTGCCACATGCCTTTGAGGAGCATTTTCATCTGCTCACAGACTGCAGAAACAAAAACAGCTCGGAGAAGCAGCTGTGGTTTTCTAGTTCAGGACTGCTTTCCAGCACTGGAAGAAGGTTCTAGGCTAGGGATTGCAAATGCTACTTGCCCAAGGGCAAAAATGCAACCAAGGTTGGCTAGAAAGTCAAGGGGCTCATGACACAGCCACCAAAGAAGACAGAATGAGAAGCCAGGGCAGACTCAGCAGCTTCACAGTTCCAGATAGTGAACCTATTCCCTGTAGATACTTCACAGTGAATGTTTCTATAGATGCCAGGAAGCACTACCTGACAGTTAGGACCCCGAGGGTGTGGAATGGGCTTCCACGAGAGGTGGTTGAGGCCCCATCGGTGAGGGTGTTCAAAGATAGGCTGGACATCCACATGGTGGGCATGTTGTGAGCGGAGCCGGCTGGTGCCAGAGGTCAGACTAGATGGCCCAGGAGACCCCTTCTGACTTGCTCTGTTTCTATGTTTCACCCGGTCCTCACTGAGCTAAATGTTGTAGAATCACTGCAGCAATGATGGAGCTGGAGCACCAAAGAGATGAGGCCAGGGGTTCCTTCTCTGTGCAAACTGTTAGGTAACACAAGGAATAAGGTCCACTCACGTCCTCACTTGCTCAAAGACCTTGGTACAGTACCCAGTTTGGATTTTATTCCTCGAGCATCAAGCAGGCCACTGTGGGAAGGTGTTGCTGGCTAGATAGCCTATCATTCTTATGCAAAACAGGCTTTTATGAACTCTGGGAAGGGCCACTGAAGAAGATCTGATGAAGTGTGTTGGAGACTCCTTTGTTTCTATGCACCCAAGCTCTGTGGGGCTTTCAAAGCCATCTCTTGCGTTTCAAATTGGTCTTGGAGGTGAGGAGTTTCCTGGAACAAGGAGAGGCCTTTTCCACAGTGGCACCAACACTCCAGAACTCCCTTTCCCATGGAAAGTCCACTCAACCCTTTCACAGTTGGCCTTCTGGAAACAGTCAGAAGATATTGTGCTTTTGGAGGACTTTTGGAGCCCCCTAGTGTAAGAAAACTTTCTCTTTGCTGTTCGACTGATTTTTTCCCCCCTCTCCTGCATTCACTTCTGCCGCTTCTTGGATTTAATTAATTAATTAATTTTAGTTTGTCTAATTTTTGGGGGGGATATCTCCATTTACATGCTATTTTCTTATAAGTTTTTGCTGCCTTGAAGAAAAGATGGGATACAAAGCATCCCATAATCATGCAAACTAATTATGATCTCAGTGCTTTGAGTACTGATCCCTATGTAGATAAAGCAGCACCATCCTCACACACCACAGAGGCATCTGCAGCTTTGGAGGTACCCTTGAACTGCAGAAGTTGAAAACTAAGCAAACGCTTTTGGAAGGAGCTCTAAGGGGGAAAGGGATGAAATAGCCCAATGAATGCCAGCTAACCAACCATGTCATGATATTCTACTCAAATCCAACTAACTCCAGTTCTCCCAACAAAAACTTCATGAGCTGTGCCCACCAGGTGTTTCTCAGAGTTCCTGCCCAGAGGTAGAACTGATGGTCCATTAAAACAAAATCCAAATGTACAAGGAAACAATAAAATTATCAGAAGCAACTAAAAGGTCACCAAAAAGTAGTCAAGCTGTTTAGTTAATTAGGATTAAGAAAGTAGAGAGGGAAACATTTTTCTTCCTCTCCCATAAGACTCAAACCTGGAATCATCCCATGAAGAGGATGGGTGGGAAGTTTAGGGTGGATAAAAGTAAGTACTTCTTCACAAAGTGTTAAGTTCAGCTATGGAATTTGCTGCCATGGGAAGTTGGGTTGGCTTGAAAAAGGGATTGGACAGATCCATGGAGGAGGAGGCTATCTCTGGCTACTAGCCTAGTTGGCTATGTGATGCCTTCTTTACCAGAGGTAAACACACCTGCATACACCAGTTGCTGAGCCACCTCGGCAGGGTGAGATCTTCCACACATCCTGCTTGAAGGAACCTGTTGCAGCTGTTTTGCCACCATGTGTAAGGAATGCTGGACTAGATGGACTTTTGGTCTGACCCAGCATGACTCTTATGTTCCTGTGTTCTCAATTCTTCAGCAGGCTGGATGTTGAGCCAAAACAAGGCGCAGAAGCTTAGGAGAGACCAAAGGGTGCTGCTGGGCAAGATGAACAAGACTGAGGATTATTCCAGAGAACAATTGTTAACAATATTCACTTATTCATCTGGCCAGGACGACTTCTTTTCTTTCCTTTTATAACTTTTCTTTTATAACTTCTTTTATATCATTCATTTTATTTATTTATTTATTTATTTATTTATTTATTTTATATTATTAATTTTAATTTTATATTGTTATTTTGTATTGTATTGTATTGTATTGTGTTGTAAGCCGCTCCGAGGCTTTGGCAAGGGGTGGCATAGAAATGTTCTAATAATAATAATAATAATAATAGTAATAATAGTAATAATAGTAACAACAATCTGAGAGAGTGTCCGGGGCACCACAGGAGACTGCAAACCACAACCGCTGCATGTGTAGAGCAAGAAAAATGGAAGAGAGACCCTCAGGGACCAGTCTTGCAGCTAATTATTGATTTATACCTCCTTTTTTTGTTATTACAAGGTGCGCCTAACCAGATCCCCCTCCTCTCCATCTCAGCCTCACAACAATCCTGTGCAGCGAATAAGGCCAAGAGCTGGTGAGCTCCATGGAAAAGTGAGGACTAGAATCTAGACCTTCCAAGCCCCCATCCAGCATTCTAGCCATCGCACCATACTGACTCTTTTCCCATTTTAAATGGGGCAGTGAGGAACCAAGGCAGAACGGCCTCATTCGTCCTCTTGCCTTGCCTGACCTTTGCTGCACAACGCAGAAGCAACCCACGGGATGGGGCCATTGCAATGGAATGGAGAAGATGTTACAGGGACAGATGCAAAAAAGGCTGCATTGCACTAAATGCTACCGAGACAAGAGAGGCACAACGGTTCCACTTTTGAAAGCATACGCATCAGCATTTATTCAATTTTGTTTCCACCTCGGATTTAAAAAACACATATGCATGGAACCTTAACAATGCAGCAAAAAGGAAATAAAGAAAAATGAGGGTAGTCTGATATTAGGCAAAGCTGGACAATACATTTAGGTGGTTCACAGGAAAGGTCAACAGCAGCCAGTTTGGTTACTGTTTTCTAGTGGTTGAAAGATATTTTGATCCCCCAAGAAAGTTTGTTGTTTGGTACAACTTAATGCTTGCTTGCTTGTTTATTTATTTGCAAATTTACAGGCCACTGAATAGCCCAATAGAGCTCTCTAAGCAGCAAACAACAATAACATTCAGGCTAACATTGCAATTCCAAGTACAGGGTTACAGAGGTGGGGAACTGCTAGTAGTGAAGTGAGCTCTTAAAATCAGTTGGTTAAATCTCATCTGCAAAAGAGGACAGTTTTCTCCTGGCACCAAAATGAAAGTAAGGATGGCACCAGGTGGGCCCCTCTAGGAAGGCCACTGCAAAGGTGGGAAGCAACCACTGAAAGGGCCCTTCTTTTAATTGCCATTCCTTTTAGTTCCTTTAGGAATGGCTCTTACAGAAGGACCTCATTCCCAGATCTTAACAGGACAGGTTGGAGTATATGGGAAAAAGTGGTCCTTCAAGTAACCAGTTCCCAAACCATTTATTTATATTTCCCAATCCAAATATTTATATACTGTCCCTTTACTAAACATCTCTGCGTGGCTTACAAAGAGCAGGAAGGAAGGAAGGAAGCAAGCAAGCAAGCAAGCAAGCATAACAACACACAACACACTGCATACAATAAATAATGATAAAACAAGGATAAAACCAATTAATTGTTAAACACCAGGAAAATGAAAAGGTCTTCGCCTGACGCCAAAAAAAGTAAAGTGATGACGCCAGGCAAACCTCTCTGGGGTGTGTGTTCCACAGTTGGGGCAGCACTGCTGAAAAGACCCTTCTCTGAGTAGCTACCCTCCTGATTTCCTTCAAAGGGCCTCTGCCTCCAATCTCAAGGGGCAGGCTGGCACATGGGGAAGAAGGTGCTCCTTCAGGTATCCAGGACCCAAGCTGTTTAGGGCCTTTAGGGCTCTAAATGTTACAACAAGCACTTTCACAAGCACTGTTTGTTCCTTTGCTTCTAAGATAAGAAGCTGCTTCAGAGGAAGTTATGCTAATGTCACTGTTTGCCCTAATGTTACTTATACTGTAAACAAGAGGGAGAGACTTTTTAACTGGGCTGTGGCTTTTACTTGTATGTCATGAAATACCCAGAATCTTCTGAAATTGCAGATTCTGAAGGACAGATTTTGCAGGGGCGGGACCTTAGACAGCTTCGCAGGACCTTGGAGAGCTCCTTGCAACCTCAGGGGTTACCCTGGCTGGGTCAGAAATGCTCAGCCGAGTCCCCTAATCCTCCAAGTCAGGCCCAATGCTTGTCAGGAGGCCACGCCGACAGGTAAGAATACCAGAACTTTAAGGGGGAGCAGTCTGGCACTGCTGAACTGCCTCCTCCAGGGATACTCAGGACAAATGCCACGGGCTTGTAGAGGCCAGCAGAGTTCCTAAGAGAGGTTTCAGGATTCGGTCAGGAAGCGGTCTGCGAATCTATGCCCAATTTAAACAGGAGCCCCTTAGCTCCAAACCAGCACTCCCAAGTATGGCTTTAACACACTTTCCAAAGTGACACAGCAACAAGGTTGCAATACATTCAACATGAGATTTCCAGGCAATAGGAATTCTTGTAGCTCATGGGTGTCTTCAAAGTTGTGCACTCACACACACACCTGGAGTGCTGGGGCACATAGGTAAGTGGCAAACATACATTTTATTTTCAGAAGGTCCCAGTTTCAATCCATGGCCTCTCCAGCCCCTGCCTGATCACCTGGATGGTGCCTGCCAGTCAATATAAAAATGCTAGTTTGCTGCACTAAGAATCTGTCCCCTTGATTTTGTTCCCCTGCACCATCCGTCCTGCAAGGCTAGCACTGTGCTGCAAAGCTGACCCATCGGAGGAGGGAGATTGGTATGGGCATGGCCTGGTTGACCCAAAACTGGAAGCAGGGTGTGACCACGAAGTGTCAGGACTGGAGCCTGCGTCGCCCTGCAAGTGTCTGCAGAACCAGGAACACCCTTCCAGGCCCCCGCAGGGAGAGCCACACGGCCATTATGCAGTGCATCTGAAAGGCCTGGAAAGCTGCTGAAAGGCTTGACTGCACTGCTGCTCCTGGCCACAGCGGCATGAGCTGTCCTTGGGGCATCTTCATGCTCTAGCTTCCAGTGCCGCCTGGCCTGCATCTTTGTGCCTGCCTGCCTGCCTGTCTGCCTGCCTACCCACCTGCCAGCCTACCTGACTCCTGCCCAGCTCCAGCCTATCCCTGCTTCCATCTTTGTCTCCAGTTGACCCTGCTGCACCCATCCTCCCTGCCCTTGCCTGCTCCTGAACACGACTGCCTTCCTGTTTCCTGGCCCTTGGACTGTGCTCTCGGACGGTGTGCTCCTTCCTTGAACTCTCTTGCCTTACTGGTTCTTGACCTCGGGCTGTTCCAAGGCATGCCCTTTGCTTCTGGTCCTCTAAGCCTGGTGCAGGCCTCCACACAGCATCGGCACCTTGTCCCAGTGTCTTGTCTGCAGCCACCCACACCCTGGACCTTACATGAAGAAAGCTAGTGGCTAGGCCCACTGCCTGGCTAGGAGCCACTTCTCACTGTAGATGCTCTGCTGGTGAAAAAGAAAGTTTGCATTTTTTGCTTCAGGAAAATCTGTTTTGGTAAGACTTGGAAGGTTATACGGGCTAAACACATGGCAGTCAGAAGGAAGGAAGCACCACTGAGTTCAGTGCAGCTTGGTCCCAAGTAATCACACACAACACAAACTGGGCATCATGTTATGTACTTCTGTCCTTTGAGGAGCGAGCGGATGTGTTGCAGGCATACATCTACAACTGTTTGTGTCTTTGGACTCTCCACAGGGGCATGGCTGTGGACTTTTCTTGGGAGTGCAGCTACAGGGCACAGATGTGGAAGCTGATATGGCTGTGGAGGAGGGCACTTCCCCAACCGGTGCCTTCCTGGGCCAAATGACATCTCAGCTTTTTGGCAAGGACAAAGATCTCTCCTTTAGCTCAGCCTCACTCCTCACAGAGAAAGCTGTGCCAGGAGGCAGTGCTTCGCAGGCCGTGTGGTCACCACACAAGGTGGCTGGCCAGCCACAGGAAGCATGGCGGCTCTTCTTGACATCCCAGTCCACCGCCCCCTGCCTTCCCAGTGCTCTCTCCAACCCCAGATGAGGGAGCAGCACTGATCCTTCCTCGGGCTCAGCCCCACTCCCTTGAGGAACCCAAGGCTCTGCAGGCCAGATCAGGGGCACAGGGTTGGGGTCCTGCAGTCCTTGCTGACTTCGAACTATCCTGTTGCACTTAACCATGAGAGTAAGAACAGCTGCATATTCTTCCAGTCACAGAAACGCATACACACTCACAAAGCACCTCTTCCACAGCAGGAAAACTTATTTATAAACTTCAATATATTCACATTTAAAGCTTCTTTTGTCTAGCGGGAAAGCGACTGGGAAGAAAAGACACAATAGCAAATGCAGCTGTTTGGCAACAAAAGAAAAGAAAAGAAACGTGAAGAGGAGCTGGGGGGGAGGCCCCTGTGGCCCAGAAAGGTTACTGCATTCAAGCATCTCGGCTCAGGTTTAAAATTGGCCCGCATCACTTTCTAGACCTGAAACGGCATCAGACTCCAACATTCTGCAGAAGGAAAATTAATAAGCAGCGAATGTGCAGCTTTTAGTTCTTTTCTGGCATCATTAATCCAGTTGGTAAAGATCAGAATAGACTAAAACACCATCCTGAGTTCTCCTAGCAATTAGTTATGGAATTTTGCAAAACAATTTTTAAAAGGAGTTAACACTGAGTCTTTCTGCCCATGCTACATGACCTCCCAAGTCATTGGCTGAACTTAAAACATCCTAGAAAATCACCACCCAGAAAATCATTTCTTAACACTTCAAAGATCACCAAATTGGGGTGGCAGAAATAACAGACACATTTGACATTCCTTATGAGTTTTATGTTATCCACACAATATGGAAAGCATGGAAATACAGGTGTGACTCTGTCTGTCAGTCTGCCTGCCTGCCTCCCCCCTCCCCACCTCTCTAGTTCTCTGCTTGTCCCAGAAACATATTAGGGGAGAATCTTGAGAACTACTTCAGGTATTTGTTGCTGTCCGTGGCACCTGCTGAAATAGAAGTGTAGGGACCCCTACATCAGGGCCCCTAAATTAGCAGTTCGCCATCCGCTGCCCCACACCTGCTTGAATCTTTCTACCTGAAGTTTTTTCCTGAAATCAAAGGCCTCCTCTCCTCTCCATAAATCCCTTTTAACAACTGGGGACACCTCAGGGGGCAGGTTCTTTGAGGATGCACATAGAGAGATTTCAGAGCATAAGGCACATGCAAATGTCTGTGTTGTTTTCATTTGCATGTTGTCGGGCCTGCAGGACGGAGCCCCAAATCTTTTCACAGCACCAGCAACGTTCTTTTCCATATCACAAACTGCTTTAAAAATTTCCCTTAAAGAAAGGGGGAAGAGGAGGAAAAAGGAAGGAGGAGGAAAGAAAAAGGGTGCCATGTGCTACAGAAACGGGGGAAAGGAGAAATAAAAGGAGCAGCATCAAACACAAGGGAGCAAAGAGGAAACCTTTGCATAGTAAATGCATGTCCACAGTCAGGCAAAGAGTTAACAAATTGCCAGTGCGTTTTAGTGAAGAATTTCTCCAGAAGCACTGGGATTCAAGCTACTGAACATTTCTAGTAAGGCATTACTTTAATATAAGAAAGGTTTTGCTGGACCAGACCAAAGACATTTCTAGTCCAGCTTAGCAGATCAGCCAGTGGCTGCTGACAGCCTCCTCTTCTACAGATTTACTAGAAACGTCTTGCTGAGGAAACTGAACACTTGTGCCATCTGGGGAAAGTCCCCACATAAACAAAGTGGGCATTAGCTAGAATTTCTGTGCGCATTTTTAGCATCCTTTCGAGGCTTGCTGCTCCCTCTCCCCGCACCTCCCACACATTATGGGTCACCTGTGCATGAGTCCGATGTTTCATTCAGCTCATGGAACTCATCACACTTTTGGCAGGGGGTGGACATGATCTTGGCCTATGCAGGGATGCTAGACAATTAACCGTGAGTAACTTTTAGTCCCACTGATTCCAGCAAGACTTAAAGCATTGCTGGGCTAAGAACCAGTGTAGCTCAATGACTCGAGCGTGACCAGGTGAGTTTGAGGCAGTCACTGACCCTCAGCCTAACACATCTCACAGGGTTGTAATAAGCGGAGGGTTCCATAAACTGCCGTGAGGTTCTCACAGGAAAAATAATTATCATTAAATAAATAGTACATATTTATTAAATATAAGAAACAAAGGCATTCATTTTCTCTGGATGCTATTCATTTCCCTCATGCAATGTCCCAATAGCATATTTGGGTATACGCATTGAGGGAGGATACAAATCACAATGACTAACCTGGATTATTCATCTCAGCTCCTACTAAACAGACTTGTGGTCTGAAGAGAGATCTCACCTCATAATAGCAAACTCTGGTCATGAGTGCTGACAAAAACAGAGCTCCCCACAGGGCCACTGAGAATATTAGCATATTCAGAGGAACACTGAGGAACACTGAGGTTTGGGAAAGTCCTTTTTTTTTTTTTTTTTTTAGAAAAAACTTGGTGGCAAAAAGTCACCCCCAGAAGAAAGAAGAAAATCGGTGAAGAAAGAACCTAGCTGTACATGCCTAGTAGTCTCAAAGTGCTGAGTCTCAAGCTGGAAAATATGGATGGATGGATGGATGGATGGATGGATGGATGGATGGATGGAAAGGCAAGGCAAGGCAAGGCAAGGCAAGGCAAGGCAAATGGCAGGTGGGGAGGGATGAAGCATCCTCAAGGAAGGCACAGCCTGGACAGGACCACTCATGTTGGAAAGGGGGGGTCCAGAACATTTCCTTGACTGGGATGAATTAATCTGAATCATGCTACCATAAAGACATGGATGATGATAATTAAAAATCTCAATAAAAGAGGGTGGAGAATAGGTGTCTGTCCACCTGTCCATCCTGCATCAGCTCCATAGCATAAAGATCATGAAGCCTAGTTCACTGAAACATGGCATGCAGAGGAAAGGGGCCACAGGGTTGTACACCTCCAGGTTATTTTTTAAGGACTTCATCTGAATTAATGTTAATGCATCCATGTGGCTGATGCCTGCAGTGACATCTTCTGCCGCTAAGAGCAGACTTCCCTAATGGGCACAGGAATAGGCTATCTGTTCCATTCCCCAGGCTGCAGATTCAGGGGAGACTGAGTGGGCCCAGTCCTGCACCAGGCCCCTCCCGCCAGGGGAATGGACTGGATAGGCCGGTCCCGTGTGGGGCAATCAGGAGGACCAGGCAAGGTGGCCTGGGGTGCCAGCAAGTGTGCCTTCGCTTCAGGAAGCCGGTACAACCTGTCTAAGCCTGACCACTGCGTGTGTTTGTATACAGCCTCTGATGTAGCATGAAAAGTGCTGCTTTGATTGGTGAAAAGCCAGATCCATTCACCAGTAATAATAATAATAACAACAGCAGCAGCAGCAACCAACAGCAGCAGCTCATTTACTGTCAGATGTCTCCTTACTTTCCTATGGTTACCAAGGTCCCCATGTTTAGCTAATAAGTATGAGCTAAATCACAGGAGTGTGGAAACAACAGGAGATGAGGGAGAGGGAGAGGGAGAGAGAGAGAGAGCATTCAAATCCCACTTGTTCTGCACATGTGTCTTTCCAGACAACTGTGTGCATATGCCTGATAGCACATTGGTAGAGTGATAATTAGTGGCAGACATATTATGAATATTCCCTTGCTCCCCCCAAAGGCCTATGTCAATTAAGGACAATGTTCTGAATATCAAGGAATAAGTGGAAGGCAGTTTTGGAAAAAGAGCAGATTTGAACAGCAGCAGCAAGATTATTAATCTCTCTTTTCTTTCCAGACACCAAAGGACCAGAAACACTGCCTTAGAAATAAGGGCAGCCATGCTGTGATTTGAATTAAGAACAACTGCTGGCCATCTGGCACACTTAGGTAATGGTGCTGTGAGTCCCGGCCGTGGAGCCATTCCACACGTTTGCCATCACCCCAAAGCGACATTGCTGTAGGACGACATCTGCAAAACAACTGGACAGAATCCAAGAGAACCACTAGCTCAGCACACCTGATGGCGCTTCGGCCACGTTTTCTCCCCTACCACGCAGCTACTTCTGAAACTGAAACAACCTTCAGAAGCAGATCCTTGTAGAGCAGGAGAAAGAACTATAACATCAGAGAACATTAAGAGATCTTGCCATGCTTATCTTTTCTCCTCTAACCTCAAGGCTAGACTGCTGTAATATACGTAGAACTGCCTTTGAAGACGGTCCTTTGGTGCATTCAGAATACAGCTAGGCCATGACTTAATGGGACCACAGCTCAGTCTATTTCCATGTACAATTCAATTACAGGCCTTTAAAACCCTTTCACAATTTGGGGAGAGAGCGCCAGCAGCAAGGATGCCAAACCTCAAGCCTGACCGGAGCTGCAGATACTTTGCATCTAGCTCAGAGAGGCTGTAGGCCCCACCCTTTTGTCTTTCTAAGCCCTGCCCTCTTCCCAGTCCCCAACCCCAGAGCAGGATGAGTGATGGCACTGAAGTTCTGGGTGGCCACCCACCAGGGGTCCCAGCCTGCAGCAGCCTCTCTGTGCCTGGGAACGTCAATGACCAGAGAAGCCCACCTGCAGCTCAGCTTCAGCCACAGGACATACGTGGTCAGCTGGACGCCATCAGTGGACATCACGTGGCCGGCCGAGATGCATATGCACACCCCAAACTGGGCCTATGACCCTATCCAAAAAGATGACTCTCAGTGTCTCTTCCCCACGAGTTCACATCAAATGTGCACCGGAAGCGAAACTCTTGGGCTAAGGGGACAGATCGTCTGCCCTGGCGCAATGCAGCTTCCCATATTAGCAGCACTGTTCATTCAGGATGGAATGCAGAGCAGAAACTGCACTGCGTTTTTCCTATTGCTATGTCATGTAGCATGTGGCAGGCAGGCCTGGGGCCTGTAGTGATCTACATGGGGGTTTTACTAGAGATCCATCCCCCGGAGCCTTGTGTAAGAATCATGCACTGAGACATAGAGAATCATGAGCTCAAGAATGCGCTTGGGGGACCAGAACCAGGGGAAGCTGGCGTCCCTTATGTCAGCAGAGCTTCTTCTCCGCTGCAGCTTTTCTCTTCTGCTTCACAGGAGGTATCCACGGTGCTCCTGGGGAGCAAACCTATTTTGGGACTAGAATTCAGCACCACGGCTAGCTCCTATGAAGCAGAATGGAAAAGCTGCAATGGAAGGCGAAACTCCCTTGACCAGACACCAAAACTCTCCCCTGGTTGCCCCAAGTGTTCGTCACTTCTATTGCGTAATCTGGAGGAGAAAAGGTTTTTGGTTGATAGGACAGTTGAGCTATTGCAAGCAAAAATCCCTTACGGATCTACTGCAAATCCAAGGCCTGTTCTAAATCCCCGGTCTCCCTTCTGCCCAACCCTGCCACGTGTAGCATTTTGAAAGGGACCAACAGAACGGAGGGTTCCTGTCCCAAGGAGGTCACATTCAAAAATATGACACAGGGGAGTGGGGAAGAATGGAAGGTCATGTGAAAAAACAAGGGAAGAACATTGATTCAATTTATGACATTGTAACCGAGGTAGGAGCTATCATTTCATTCTGAGACAATTAAAGCAGAACTACATATGGGCTCCCTGCTTAAAGGATCCATTATTCCCCTGCTTGGTTGATTCCCATGATCCACTCAAATGCTCCTACTAGACCATTAAAGGCTTTGAAATCTTAACTTCTCTCCTGAGGTTCTCCCATTTCTGTTTGCCAAGGCTCTTGAGTGTAAAAGGCACTTACAGGTAGAGGTTAAATTAAAGCCTTTATCCCAGAGCTCAGAACCAATCCAAGAGGACATGAAAAAAGCAGAAAATTGAATAAAATATATTTCTTGCCCGGATCTGAAGACACAAACAAGGTGGAAAGTGAGGCAAAACAAACATGATTTACCTGTGCACAAGAACCTAAGTGCCATGTTGGATCAGAACCAGTTTCTGTCTTGTCTTCTGTTGACACAGTGGCCAATCTGTTGGGTAATGCACAGCCAGTAGGCAGAGGCACCCTGCTTCCAATACTGGAAGCAGCATATAGTCAGTGGTATAAGTAACTGTGGGCAGCCTTGATCTCCATGATTTTGTCCAATCTTCTCTAAAAGCCATTCAACTTGGAGGTCATCACTTCCTCTTGCTGAACTCCCTTCATAGATTAGCCATGTTCTTTTTACCTGTCTTGAATCTCCCACCATTCAGCCTTTGGGGATGACTCATTTGAGGTCTATTATTTGTGGGGTGAAAGGTGGTCTCCTCATCCACATTCTCTGAAGCATGAATAATATTGCACACCTCTCCCAGGTCTTTGCTTACTCAAATTTCTTCTTTTGCTTCCCCATCGGGCGTTCTTCCAGGGTCATGGTAGTCTATGCATCTTACCCAATAGGGCCACATGATCAGTGTTTTTGAGGGCCCTAGACCAAGAAATGGGCCACCTCCCTCAGTGAGTCTACCTTCTCTCCACCATTTTGACCAGCTACCATAGCTCCTCACCCACCTTCTCATCCTTGCTACCTCTTGTGTCTGTCAGGATCACAGCCTGATTTGCCCTGCCAGAAACCAGGAACACCCCTGGTGCTTGCAGGGAACAGAGGTGAGGCAAAGATGCAGTGCAGCTGGGAGCCCAGGAGAGCTGCATAAAAGGCTTTGCTGCCACAGCAAGTGAGCTATCCTGGTGACACTTTGACTTCCAGCTTTGTCTTGCTCCAAGCCCTTGTTCCTGGCCAGCTCCAGCTTGTTCCTGCTTCCTTCCTTGTCTCCAGCTAACCCTGCCCTCCCAGCTACCTGTACCAACCCTGCCTAACCTCACCTTGCTTCTGAATGTGACAGGCTTCCCAGTACTTGATCTTTGGCCAGTGCTTTTAGACCATGTGCTCTGGAACTGTGCTTTTCCCTGAACCTTGTCGCCTTGCTGGCTCCTGACCCTGGACTGCTCAAAGACATGCCTCCAGCTCTCCAAACCCGGTGCAAGCCTCCACCCCACATCTGGTGCCTGGTCCCAGGGCCTTGAGTATAGCCGCCTGCTGCCCGTACCCGACCTGAGAGCCAGGAAGCAACTAGGCAGTGGCCGCTATTGCTGCTCCTTCTCAGCTCCTTTGTTGTCTCAGCCAGAACAAGAAACAGGAGAGCAAGTAGGGAGAAGCGCATGTGGAGGGCATTTGCCAGCGGACCCCTGATGGCGTGTGGGCCCTTGGCAGATGCCTGGCCATGCCTGACCTCCACATCAACCTTGCACATGGTATGCCAGCTTATATTGCCAAGCCACTCGATAACCAAGGTTCTCTGGGCAAACTGCAAACAGGTAGCAGACTAAAATGCCACACAAACATTAAAAATATACCATCCAAATACCTAAAATTCAAATATGTGAAAAAATAAAATGCAATACCACTTATACACTTAAAATGAAAGAATTCTGAGTCCAGGGATTTGCTTTGAACACCAGAAGTTAATGGAGCTCACTCTCCTTCCTTAGAAAAAATGTACTCATCATCATTCTGAGCTTTCTTTATTATATTAGTTTAATTTGGGGTCATTTTGTTACCACATTATTAAACAGTTCAAGTTAGAGATCCTTCCTGATCTCCCACAAATCACCCAGAGATCTTCCGGTAGATCCAGATTCTCACCCTTTATCTACACAACCAGCAAGAATTCTACTTGCCCGGTCACAAGTGACCCCAGGCTTCCAGCACGGGGGATGCCGGACATCCACCAACAGGCTCTCTCACTTTACAAAGAAGGGAAAAAGCAAGAGGCATTTTTTTCTCATTGCTTTTTCCCATCTCCAAAATGCATTGCAAAATGAGAGACAACTGTGTCTTTCTTTCTTGTGCATTTGTCAGAAGTCTCAGGGGGCAATCAGAGTCTTGGTTTCACATGCACAGACATTTGAATAAAATCAGAGACAGCAGGAGTTATCTCAGATCCAACGATCTGCCCAAAGCTTGTCCATATTACTTCTTGTTGGAGATGTTGCTCACAAAAATGAAACGTGCGTGCATGTGTGGTGTTGTGGGGGGGGGGGAGTCAATTGAATGGCAAGTTAGCGATCCTGATTAACTTCCTTAAGGATCCCTCTTTTTTCAACGCAAGAGCTAAGTCCCACCAAGATCAATGCTAATTGCTCTTCGGCAAATCAGTACAGGCAGTCCCTGGGTTAAGAACGCCCAAATTACGAACAACGTATACTTACATAAAGCGTATCATTTTTAAATTACTGCAGAAAATCTTCATCACCATAGAGAGGAAGTGAGAGGAGAGAGGGAAGCCACCAAAGCATGCCTTCCTGCCCAGCCTGCAAAGAGGAGATACTGCTGAGTTCTGTGAGGGACAGTAACCTGTGACTTTTCCACTTTCTTGAGGGTTCTGTGCTCTTTTCCCTGAGAATGCAGAGGGGTGAATACAGTGCTCCAACTTACATACAGACGAATTTCTGATTTCTCAGGAATGGAACTCATTCCTAACCCAGGGACTGTCCATGTATGAAGTATAGTCTTGGAATGTGATCCTATGCATGTTTAAATAGGTTTAGAAGTCCTAACTCTGAGCATGTCCCAGCCAACTTGCGGGGGGGGGGGGTCATTACCAGTTTTAAGGGTTTTTTTTCATTTTGCAATATAATATAAACAATATTTCTTTCCCCGATCCTGTCCTCTTGCCCCCCCTCCCTTTCTTCATATCATCCAATACTGTAATAATAACCATTTCATATTTGAAAGTAAAATCATTAAACACAAACTGGATAAATGGAAAGTTACACGGAAAGAAGAAAATAACAGTTAGGGCCAGGTAGGCCTGCTGGTGGTTTCATGGTGGATTGCATTTAATCCAATAAAATTAACTGGAATTTATTTTGAGAGATTTTCTGTAAAATGCCCTTTGATGGGCACCTACAGTCAATTGAGCTCCACACGCCAGTTGTTTGTTTATGGGAAAAGTAATGTCAATACTGCCTTTCAATCATATTCGCAGTGCAGTTTACAACAGAAGCAAAAGAATTACAATGTTATCATAGAGACTAATAGTAGACTCAAGTGCTGTTATGCCAGCCCAGCAGATGTATCTACCTGCTGACAAGAACCCCACGTTTTGCAGGGGTGCAAAAAGATATATTCATTTTTTCTGCTTTTATGCCATTTTTAGTGAGTACTTGTGCCCCCATTTTGGTGTTTCATGTTTTAATAATGGTTTTACTAATACTTAATTGTTTTAAAATATTGTCTCAACATGAATTGTTTGAGGTATTGAATTGAAAAAGGTATTTGGGGAAATATAAGGAGGTGTCCATAAGGACTCAGGGCAGGAGGGGATGATGGAATGGAATCTCCTGAAAGAAGGCAAGCTGCCTGAAATGCTGAACTTCACACGGCAGCACTTTGTCACAGGGCCTTATGTAATAATCTAAAAGCCACGCAATGTTAAAGGCAACATGAAAGAGGCAGCCGGTTCAAATTCGATCTGAAAAGTTCAATGGAGTGGAGGAAAGTCGGGTCCAAGCACCAAAAGGCCAGTGTGACTGGCTGATCAGGATAATATGATGGGCGCCAATAAGCCCCCTGATTTGTCTCTCTGACATAGAACTCTGCATCTTCACAAATGCTCCTAAAACACCGGCCTATCTAGCTCAGCTCAAGTCTGCCCTACAGGAGGGCAAGTCAGGATCAGGCCAGACTGGCTTGTCAGGGCCCTGGGCAGATCTATGCTAGCCAGAGCTCAGCCAGCAAGGACTGGTGTGTCAGCAATGTGCAGAGGCCTTCTCAGGCTTTATGAAGGCTGGCTGATGGGAGCCTGCTCTCATCAACACCTCTGAGGACCTGCTTGTCTCTTAATGGGCCATTGTCTATTTGTGCAGCTACCAGTTCCTCTGGCACGGGTGGGGGGAGGGGGGGACACGGAGTCTGAAGAGTCCAGCAAAGCCATGCTTTCTAGCATGGAAGGTCCTGGAGTGACAGACGATGTCTCAGCAAGCCGGAGCACAGTCCAAGGAGAGAGAACATGGCGAACACAGACAAGAAAGATCCTCTGCTCATGACAACCTCTTTGCTATGGGAACTGCTTTCAGTTTAATCATCTTTAAATGCTCTGCCTGTGAGAGTTTGGATGCAGAAGCATCTCTGTCCACAACTGAAGCAAGACACCCAGAGGTTTTCCATAAAATCTCACCCATGTGGTACAATGGACATTTGAGGCCCTGCTTAAATGGCACGAGCAGAAAGCTAGTCAAGAATAGGCCTTTTCAGCAGAATTCCCTCCCCTCCAATTCTTAAGGAATGACTTCTCCAAGGAAGTGCACACAAAGGTAACCCTTTTCGTGCTATGCATCAGGAAAGGACTGTAGCTTGGTGGTAAGAACTGCTTTGCATGCAGAAGGTCACAGGTTCACGCCCCAAAATTTCCAGGCAGAACTAGGAAAGAGCCGTACCTGAAACTCTGGACAGTCATTGCGGTCTATATTGACACTACAGAGTCAGATAGACCAAGGCTCAGTACAAGGTCACTTCCCTGTGTACCCACACCACTATCCTTTCAGCAACAGGCAAAATTCTTTTTATTATCAAAGCCCTTGTGATCTGCTGCACCTTTCTACTGCTCTGTTGTGTTTTTAAGAAGTTTTAAATAGTATTTTTAGAGTTTCTTTCTCTTTTTTGTGAAAAAAGACTCTTTTGGCGTCTGCCTTTAATTGATACATTTATGATGCTGCTTGTGATCAGATTCATATGGCTCTCAGGTTTATTTATGCTCTTACTGTGCATCACCCAGAGAGCAATTAATGACAGGGTGACTAATAAATCTTCCAAATAATGAATAACATTTCAGAGTGCCACTCTACAAGTATTCCCTCCCACAGCCTGGGAAGATTTTTTCCATAACCTACCTACTTTATGTTCTGGTCTGCACTTCCCAGACCTAAATAAAGGTGCATAAGCTTTTCAGCTGCTTCACCCTCTGAACCTAAGGAAATACTAAGAATAGCAAAGAAGTCTTCATGTAGCACCAGTCATTTTAAGCACAAAGGTAACTTCCTTATGCCATGCATCAGGAAACTCCAAAGAAGGGGCTTTGGGAAACAGTGCATTTTTAAAACGGTATCAGGGCTGGCTACCTTTTTCCCAGTGTACCCCTACCCAGCAAGAGCTGGTAAGGACCCCCTCTGGTTCATAATTCAATTACTCCTACTTAAAGTGGGAGCAGCTCAACAAATCACAGACTTACTGTCCATGGTTTGCTTAGTTTACACATGGACTAAGAACTCTAC
This sequence comes from Varanus komodoensis, assembly GCF_004798865.1. Taxonomy (NCBI): domain Eukaryota; kingdom Metazoa; phylum Chordata; class Lepidosauria; order Squamata; family Varanidae; genus Varanus; species Varanus komodoensis. The sequence goes on from NW_025335759.1 coordinate 3,125,732, forward strand.
TTTGTCTCTCCCGCAACAAGCCAGAGGATCAAGCACAGAACACACCCTGTCTTCCTGGGGAGAGACAAGCCACAAGTCCTGTTCACAGGACCTGCTAAACCAGGGATGATGAACCTCTGGCTCACCAGCCCAACCCATAGGACCTCTCTGAAGCCCCTTCCTCCACCTCCCAGAGTCTTGGAGAGAAGCAAAAGGAATCCTCATGTTCTGTAATCAGAGATAACAAAGAGGTCCTCTCCCACATTGATTGCAGTTCAGAATAACAGGAATTTTCCCCTTACTTAGCATGTCCCACCCAGTTCAGGTGCTTCCCCCACTCCCATGTCCTCCCCAGTGAACTGGGAAATTCACAGGAAGGTGTCACCAGGGAACTGCAGGGAATAAGGTCCCATGCCCTGGGTCCCTTCAGACCTGGTGCCCAGCCAGAGTTCAAAAGTGAGATGCCCATTCATCCTTAAACATACCTCCTGAAGACTAGATCCAGGCACTGAGCCATCTTTGCTATCTGTCAACTGGTATTTTCCTAATCAGACAATGACATACTCTAAATAACTACTTAATCAACTACTTAGTCTAGATTTCCTGGGAAGTTCTATGTAGCTTAAAAGGGGCAGGTACCATATCTCCAAAACAAATACAGGAACGGAAACAGATTAGTAGCTAATACAAGTCTCCTTTCCCTCCTTCCTCACAGTTCTTGATCCCAATCCAGATCAAGAACTGTGTCAATCCAGCCTAAAAACGTTACTAGGTAAAAGGTTTAGCTTCTAAATATTGTGAGGACTAGGGAACCAAAGATGTTCCAAGATTTTTTTTCATGTTCTTTTATCGAAATAATCAATAACAATATGAACATTTCAAAAAGTGTGCATCTTCAGCAATATTTAGCTGTTCAAATCCACCATGAAATTAAAGGCCTACATAGAAGGACACACAAGGCCTGGCCCCATCCCAATGCCAAGATGTGTGCTATGGCTGCAAAAAGAGGCAAATGATATTTTGGGCTGCGTTAACAGAAGCATCACTTCCAAATCACATGAAGAGCTAGTTCTTCTCTACTCAGCACTGCTTAGGCCTCATCTGGAGTCCTGTGTCCAGTTCTGGGCACCAGGTTAAGAAAGATGCAGGCGAGCTGGAAAAAGGTTCAGAGGAGGCAACAAGGACAATACAAGGACTGGAAACAAAGCCCTGTGAGGAGAAATTGGGAGAACTGGGCATGTTTCGCCTCAAGAAGAGAAGACTGAGGGGAGAGAGGATAGCAGTTTACAAGTGCCCGAAAGGCTGCCACAAAAAGAAAGGACAGGACCTCTTCCTGATCATCCTAGGAATGAATACAGGACATGGAATAATCGGCTCAAGTTACAGGAAGCCAGATTTTGCTGAGCTTCAGGAAGAACTTCCGGACTATTAGGGCAATACGACAGTGGAACCAATCACCTAGAGAGGTTGTTCAAGATGCAGCTGGACAGCCATCCAAAAGGGATGGTTTAACTTAGAGTCCTGCTCAATCATGAAATTGGACCCAACGGCCTTCTTGGCCTCTTCTAATTCTACTATTATGAGATTCTGTGATTTGTTTGTGTTCAATTGATTGTGATATGGTAATCAAGCTGATAACGGGGACCAGAAGGTCCAAACATGTAGCACTGGCTCTGGCCCACATGCACTGGCCTCGAGGTTGCCAAGATGACTCCAAGTGCTGGTTTTGACCTGTAAGTCCTTACAAGGATCAGGACTGCGATTCCTGATGGACTACTTTGCCCACACATTGTTCATCATCTAAGACATGAGTCCTCAAACTATGGCCCAGGGGCTGGATCCGGCCCGCCATGCCCATTTGGACCCGCATGCACTGCCGGCACCACTTTTCTAGCCCGCATGCCCCGCCGGCACCTTTCAACTGGCCCCCTGGTGAAAAAGTTTGAGGACCCCTGATCTAAGATGTCTCCGCCAAAGGAAACCTGGAGGGGGGAACAAGGAAGAGGGCCTTCTCAGCAGTGGTCTTGCGACTGCGAAACGATCCCTCCACAAGGCCCACCTGGTGCCGACATCATTCTCTTTTCAGTGCTAAGACTCGCCTCTTCTCTCAGGCCCCCAGCTGCACGGGACAAGGTGTTCTGCTTAGGTTGTACATCTTGTCCTTGTGGATCGTTTGACATCATGCTGCGATATACCCGCATACCTCTATGCATCGCATGTTTACATGCCTGCATGTGTATGGTTTTTATAATGTGTTTTTGAGACATCAAGCTTTGGCAGCTGGACCAATAACAAATGTCATGAAACAAAATGAAACAAACATGACTAGCTTCTCCTTTCAGTCAAGGAATTAGAGGGGAGAGCCTGGCACGTGAAATGAGCAGAGCCATTTTGCCCTCGCTTATTCGTCACAACACCGGTACAGGACTAACGGACCGTGTGAGGGAGAGAGGGGCCAAACACGCAATCTCTGCCCTCTCCATTGCCAGCCCACAACAGAGATACCAGACTTCGAGCCCGCAGGCCAAATCCTGGGGTCCAGATGCAACGCCCCCTTCCTCAGGCTCAACTCACTTCCCCGCCCCTCCAGCGTGTCAGTTTGCTCAGCGTTTGCATGTTCTCCTTCATTCTAAAAGGTCTAACTAAGGTTCAGTGAGGAGCAGTAAGAGCTTTAAGCCACATCTGCTGGCCAAACTATGCCCCCTTTGTTTTCAGCCCCCCCCCCCCAGCACAAGCATATGGCCCCTCAGGAGCATCTCTGAAATTAAACATAGAAACAGAGTGAGTCGGAAGGGGCCTCCTGGGCCATCTAGTCTGACCCCTGGCTCCAGCCAGCTCCACTCATGACAAGCCTACCATGTGCATGTCCAGCCTATCCTTGAAGCCCCCTCACCAATGGGGCTTCAACCACCTCCCATGGAAGCCCATTCCATACCCTAGGGTCCTAACTGTCAGGAAGTACTTCCGGGCATCCACCCTAAATTTGCCCTCCACTGCAAAGGAAAAAGGTCATGACCCACCTCTGCATGGCACCCCGTCATGTACCTGTAAGTTGTTCATCATTCCCCTCTGAGTCGCCTCCTCTCAAGGCTGAAAAGACCCAGCTCCCTCAGTCTCTCCTCATATGGCTTACCCTGCAAAGCAGCCACCATCCTTGTGGCCCTTCGCTGGACTGATTCCAACCTTGCTATATCCCTCTTGTAATGAGGGGCCCAGAACTGAACACAATCCTCCAGCTGCGGGTGCACCAGAGTCACAAAGAGCAGCAGTAATACCCCTCTTGATCCCGAAGCCACACTTCTGGCTACGCATCCAAGGGTGGCGTTCGCCCTCTTGGCCGCTGCATCACACTGCTGGCTCGTGAAAACGGTAGGATACCCTGTTCCAGCAGGTGCAAGGATAGCATTTGCAGATCACTCAGCATTCCTAAATAATGCACACAGTCTGCAGAGACCCTCTGCTGCAGATGTTTGCCCTTGAACACACGGAGCATAACATGCCCAACGAGAAGGGCCTGGAACAAGCTCACTGATTCTCCACTCCGCCTTATGCAATTCTAATTAGAGGGGTGATTCCAATGCCTAAATAGCATGCTTAGGATCAGTTTTCATCAGTCTTTATGGTTGGGCTTCCACAGAGGAACTCCAGAACTAGGAAATCCATTTGGGAAGAGCTGCTGTTGCAGACACTCCCATTCCAAGCAAAACTGGGGCTTTTAAAAGGGGGTCCTGGACATGTGGAATTGTGCCTGGCCACAAAATGGTTACAAGCCGGTAAAAGGAAACCATATGAGGGCACAATCCTGTGCATATTTAAGCAGAAAAATGCCCTACAGCTCTCAGCATCCCCCAGCCAAGGAACAACTACCAGGGAATGCTGGGAATTGTAGGACTTTTTTCTAAGTAAACATGCATAGGGTTGGGACATAAATTTTTGCTTAAGATCAGGCGGGTCTCAGGCAGGACAGTAAAAAACTGATTTATTTGGTGAACTGGGAAGAAACAGATATAATCTGACAAGACCGATGGAATATTACTCAAATGTTGAAATTAGGACGTTTCCCCACACATTTTTTTCAGTCTTTGGCCACTGTTATCCCTTCATCTCTTTTATTTATTTTTTAAAATAAGGACTGTTCCTATCATGGATCCCTTAACATTGGTTACAATTTCCACTTAATGTTTGAGTAGATAATATTCTGCTGATTGTGCACACAGAGTATTTTCAGTTTTTGACATTACTAAGTGGATCACACAAACAATCTCACACCAGGAAATAGCTTGAAATGTACAGTGTATGTATCAAATAAGTCTGTTTTCATCCGATATGGACAGCTTTGTTTGTTCCAAAAGCCAGATATCACTTCCCTGGTCTGTGTGTGCTTTCTCCTACCACTTTCCCACCAAGAATGCATATCCTGGAGTCTTTAAAAAAGAAAGAAATGCTACAACTCTTCAAATATTTTTTTCCACACACAGAAGACATGCTGTGTTTAAAGGCTCAGAGGCCTTTAAAAAAATAAATCTGAAAAGTCATCACTGAATACACACACTCAGCGGCAACAGCACTCAGGAAATATCAGCCGGAAGAAATGGACTCTCTGTGTGTTTTTTCTTTCACAACACGGCAACAGTGAAAACCCCAAATGCCAACAGACAACTACAATCGGCACTAAGAATATACAACACTGCGGACCACAAAGGACTTCTTAAAACTTTTGCTTTTAAGCCAATTGTGTCAGGTTTTGTTTATGATTAGGGAACAGTTTGTGGGCTGACATACACGCAGCTACACTGCTTATCTTGGCTGCGCCAGGTTCCCCATTGCAGTGAATGGATCTCCTGAAACATCTTCCCAAGCCCTAGCTGCCATTTGTATGCCAATATTCAGCATGGCAAAGACAACTCACTAGTTACACCTTTTCCTTTCCAGTGTTCTGGCTCCATTGACAGTGTTGCATGTATTTAAAGAATGCACACCAGGTTTAGTTGCTGATGGATTCTGTATTGATTTTTAGTTCTGAAATTTGGATCCTACCATTCCAGCAAAAATGTTCTTTTGAAGGAGGATACTCGCTTGAAAAATCACAGCAGGGATATGGAAACACAAGCCTTTGAGGTCCCCAAACCCTTGAATCTGGGTTGTCGCAACCTGAATGGATTATTCCATGTCCTACACTCTAGTACCAGCGAGAAGAGAACTTGACCTTCCTCTTTGTGACAGCCATTGAGGGACTTACAGAGGGGTATCATGCCCCCCCCCCGAGTTTTCTCTTCTCAAGGCTGGACATGCCCAGTTCTCTCAGTCTCTCCTGACAGGGCAGTGTTTCCAAACCCTGGATCATTTTTGTTGCCCTCTGCTGGACCCTTTCTAATTTACCTGCATCTTTCCTTAACTTTGGTGCCCAGAACTGGACACAGTATTCCAGATGATGCAACCAATAATCTCAGTCTGGTGCAACCCACCCCATACCAGCTATGTAAAACCAGAGCAAGCTATGAGAGGACAAATAGCTTGACAAATCCCAGCCCTAGATAGCACCACATCAGGGCACAGCTGGATGACCCATGGCCTTTACGGAGAACCTTTAGCCAGTCTCCCTCCTCTGCTGTTTCTCACGCTACCGTACATGGTGGGCAAACATGGAGAGCACCCCTGTGCTCCTTGGAGAATGTGTGGAGTACAATTCTAGTAAATAAATGGATAAGTCAAACATTTTTCAAATAAAATAACCACGGCAGCAAAGAAGACTATAAGACACAATAGAGGGGGGGGGGGTAGAGAATGATTTCAAGAGTTTATTGAAGCAGCAACCACACTGACCACTTAAAACAACAGCAGCATGACACAATGTTAAGAAACAGCACACAAGTGTGCAAACACACCCAAAACAGACATTATTTCAAAGACGTGCTACAGCTGAACAGCGAAAATGGGCCTGTGGGTGCAGAGCAGCAGAGCATCTGTGGCCTCTCCTGGGGAGCAGGTCTGGGGACTGCCCCTATGAGCTCCCACACTTCAAAATTTACCTCTATGCCACTACCTGCCTCAGTCTCAGAATTCCCAGTGAAAATGCCTTCCCATTTGTAATCTGCCAGAGTTTTCCTACCACTTCTTCCACCTTTTCTTACCACAGGAAAAAGAGAAAGAGGCTGATTAGCTGTACAAGGTATTTCAATTGGCAACCTCCACCTGGGAGTACCTAAATTTAGGTCCATCCACTGCCTTCCCCCTCCCTCCAGACAGAAGCAGCCCTCCCACCCCACCACCAAATCCAAGGCCCTCATGTTTAAAATGATCTCTTTTCCTCATTTACCCAAAAACGGTTTTTTACTCAGTGATGGATGGATTTTTCTCCACTTTCCCGTCAGCCTACGGTAGCACAGCATCCATAAAAGCCAGGTCACAGCAGCAACGGCCCTGGGAAACCTCTAAGAGGTGTTATCAGATCCAGTCATCCACTTGTGCACCTGCTTCTTAAGCAGCAAACAACCTGTTGCCTGCTGTTTCACAACCTGGACACCTCCAGGTACACCTGGAATAGAAACAGGCCCACCTGGCCAGTCCAGGGATGGAGCCATGAACTGCTCAACCAAGCAACTGTCTCCAAGAAGGAAAGAGGAAGTATTAAAAGCTGCTCTGTGTAGACAGGTACCTCCGATAACAGCTTACAAAACACATTTGCATTCTTTATGCAGCCCCCGAGTTCCTTTGGAGCTGCTGCCTGGAATACACAGCATTTGTGCTGTTTGCACTGTGGTGTGTTGGGTGGAGGCAACCTCTGAGATCAAGAGGAGGTCCCACTGCTAGCATGCACTCAGTGTGTGGCCTAGGACATATTTTCCATCCAGACAGACAGCATGACCCGTGTCAAAGCAGTCCTTTACAACCAGGGAGGGCAACACAGGCATCACCCATAACCTTGGAATAATTCTTCTGTGGCTCGCCGTGCATTCCCAGCCTCGCTGCCTTTGCCTACCTGCTCCTGCACAACACACACCCTCTTTGCCGGCATGGTCGGACTGTCAGGTGAGCAAATGCACAAGAGAAGAGGCAAGATCAGCGCCTCTCCCCTTCTCCCCAGTGATCCTAATCAGAATTGCTGGAGTTGTGATGGGTTTCACCACCACCAAGCGATCCTGATCAATATAAGTTGGATATTGAATTTAATATATATTGAATTTTATTTATTTATGGTTTGTGAGCTGCCCCGAGGCTTCGGTGAATGGGGCGGCATAGAAGTCGCCTAAATAAATAAATAAATAAAATAATTCATTGTCTGCATTGAGACCACTACAAGGGTGGGAAGGAGGTGAAAGCTCCTCCCACTCCCCTTCACCATAATCTGAACCAGAATTTCAGGGGAGGCTGGAAAGCCTTTAAGCTCCCCCTCCACAAAGGGACCCTGACTGCTGGAGGAGGGATAAGATTAAAGTCCCCCACAACCCAAAGGAGACCATGTGTCTGTGTACCTGTGATGGCCTGAACCCCTTCATGCCACATGGTTCCATGGAGGGCAATGCTGGCCTCCAGTCCAGAAAGGTTGCCCACCTCTGTTTCACAAGGGCAGGCACAGCAGGAATTCAGCCTGCACTCCTTTGCCCATTTGCCTGGGAGTGAGCCTCTCGACTCCAAGCAACGGTGGGCAGGACTGCACATTTCTGCAGTTGCCCTGCACAAACCCAGAACCAACAGTCAGGTCAATGACAGACGGGATTCCAGGACCTGTTGCTGTGACAATTCAAAGCAGCCAGTAATAAAATGTTGAAGGAAGGCAGGCAGGCAGGGAAACAGGGAGAAGTGGGGGGATTCCAGCAAAGAAGAGCCCAAGCACAACATGGCTGGCCCTTGGAAAAGGATCACCATTCTTCCTTGTCAGCACCAGAAGCCATCTCCCAGTTGAAAGCCTGTGCATACAAGAGGCAGGCAGGAAACAATTCCTGTATTGTCTGACAGAGGAAATGTGGAAGTCACAGACAGGCACTCCCTTCTGTTTGTTTTTCATCACTTTGCATGCGCTGTGGGCTAACACTTCAGAAAGCATGCTGAAAAATAGGTGCCGACCCAGGGCCTCTCTCCATGGGAATGGTCAGACACCAGGGACGACTTCTGAGTCAGTCCTCAACACAAGCCAGTCACGAGATGCTCCCATGAAACACAGGGCTCATCCACCCTAAAAAACACAACAAGTTTTGCCCAGATTTTATGCAATGCATCTTCCTTGGAGGGAAGGAAGTGGTGTTTTCCTTTGCCCAGCATGCCAGGGTACCCAGTGGGGCTCAGCAGTGGTGACACCTGCTCTGAGCCATCCATTTGGGATGTCTGCGTTGGCCAGCACCTCTTAGAGGTTTCCCACAATGACTTCAAACGTTGCTACAGCAGGTGCTCCAGGGTATTGTGGGAAATTAAAATGGCAGCTCCCCACCAATCTTGAGTGTTGCTGCCACTTCTGCTATCAACATGCCCATCAGACTGAGAGAGAGAACAATTTTTCCGGGTGGCCATCAAGACCAGCCCTTGCTGACAAATTCGTAACAGTGATGCTTCTGTGGACCAGATCACTCTTGGGGATCTACCTGGGAAGAGGAGGTAGAGTGTTAACATGGGGCGTTAAGAGTAAACCATGCAAAGGGTATAGCCAGGGGTAGTTGCATGCAAAGCCAAAATATCTGCAGGATAAGCACTGGCTTACTTAAAGCCCAGGAGCGGAACCTCCAGGGTGCAGTCCCAACCCAAGGAACCACCAAGGTGGAACATGTCAGTGCTCAGAAAGACTGTACCTCCCTAGTGAGGCTCCCCAGAAGAGAAAACCCACCTAAAGCCCTTCCCGTCCAAGAGGATCCTGGCTGGGAGAAGTCAGTGCAGCATCTGCAGGAACTTCGTGGCAGAAACAACAACAGAGGAGCATGTCTGGTCAGCCTCAAAGGGCTTTGTTGCTCCAGCAGGTTTCAGTTAGAATCCTGCCTGTCCAGGATGATCCAATGGCTAGGCTGGGGTGGGCAGAGCCAGCCCAGCATCTGAAGGCCCTTGACTCAGAAGCACCAAAGAGAAACCTGTCAATGTGCAAAGGTCTTGTTCTCAAGCAAAGCTGAGCTGCAACAGGAAGGCTGCTTGGGGTCCTTCCAGCCCAGTGGCCAGCCTGGGATCATTGAGCCATTCCAGGGTCAGAAAGGATCTCACAGAGAACACACGGCTCCCAGCAGTCCCTGTCCATTTGACATTGTCACATACAAAAATCCAAGAGCTGCAGCCCAAGATTAATTACCTGCATAAGCAACACAGACAGCCATCCCATGTCACTTATTTCTTCCTGTACTGGCACATAATGATCAGCCTAGAAGGATTTCGACAAGAAATGAAATAAAACAGCCCCTTTGGCAGACTCCCTTCCTATCTGCACGGCCTCTGAATGTATTAAGCATAAAGTGCTAACCTCAGTCAGGTTTCAAGGTTCCTCTGTACCAGACGTCATGTAATACGATCAGTCTGAAGATGATGTTGAAGTGTCCAAAGCCTATCCACTTCCTTTCTTCCTCACTTTTGAGCCCCTGAAGCCTGCAAAAGAGTCGGGGCAAAACACTGAAGCTTTTCAGTGTCCTTGGCAGTTAGCATCTGCCACAGAAACAAGAGGCTAGGAAACCAGAAACACGCCTTGCTGAGAGGCTGCAGCACAGGAACTACCACCAGAGGAGAAAGAGCTCCACTAGCTGCCACTTGCTAGCTAAACCAGAAGATGCTTGTTCCACTCTCGCTAACGCTGCATCCATGCAACTCAGAAAAGGGGGACAGAGAGGGCTGCAGCGCCCCCCCCCCATGGGACTGGGGGAGGACTGAGACCCTCCCTCTGAGATGAGGAGGTCAAAAAAGGCTGTGGAGCCCAAGTTCACTGATAAAGAGGAGATCTGAGATCACCTTGGTAGAATCCAGCAAGCAAGTATACTTTCCCGCTTGCTAAAACTTGGGACTGAGCTTAGCTAGGGAGGGAGGAAGACAAATGCACTGGGTGGAGGTACAGAGGGAAAGTACCGGGCTCCTACTTGCCCTAAGTAATGATGTCGTGGAGCCAGGGCTCACAGGGAAGCAGCACCCTGGTCCTTTTATGAACGGGGCATTGGTGTCATCTGCCGCCACCATCCCTCACAAGCCGGTGGGGCACTGGAATGAAGTGTCCCAGCAATAATGCATAGTTCCTTTTTAACGCAAAATATTTTGGATGGCAATCCATGAGCATGCAAGTTTTATAAAAGAGCTGCCGCTGGGGGGGAGAAGAACAGCTAGAGCTGGTTTGTTGATGTGGATCCAGAAGGCTGCCTGAGTTTTAAGACTCCCTGGGGGACCAGCAGGATCTGAGGTGGTGACACACCTTCTCCAGGTGCCACGACTGTGAAAGTCAGCACGGCTCAGCCTGCGAGTGCCTGCAGGGCCAGGATGGGATCTGTATGGACTTGCCGGGATTGGAGACCATGGCACAGCTGGGAGCTCTGGAAGGCTCCACAAAATCTTGACCACAGCAGAGTCTTTGTGGCAGCTGCTCTGCGGTCCTGATCCTCCTCCTTGAATAGTCCTTCGAATACTGCCTGCTCATGACTCTGCTCTTGCCTTTGGTTTGACCCTTGCCCGCTCTTCTCCTTGCCTTCAACTCTACTCCTGCCACACCTTGTAGGCATCTGACCCTTCTCTGGCTCTGCTTCTGGACCTGCTGTGTCCTGCCAATTGTCTGACCTCCCCGATCCCTGGCTCTGCCTTCATCTCTGGGCCTTTCAGGCCTTGCTGGGCATCTGGCCGTGCTTCTTCCTGGGTGTGTCCTCCCCTCCAGACCTGCCATGCCTTGCTCAGTGTCTGAACCTTGCTTGTTCCTGACTTTGCCATTGCATCTGGCCCAGCTGCACCCCAGCCAGGTCTCCATCGTTTCTAACTCTGGTGCTCCAGCCACAGGCTTCTATCGCCCACACTGCAGACCTGGCTGGGTCAACGCTATGGAATTGCCCTGATGAGCGACTGCACTTCAGAATTTCCCACTGATACCAAAATATTCATCACAAAATACTCATTACATCAAATACAATTGAGATCCATTTGACTTTTATATTGGACCCTCCATCCCTTAAAACACATTTCTGAGATCTTTCAGCACTACTTCCTTCCTAGACAAGGTGCCACTTTGCAAGCTGCCACGTACCACCTGGGCCAAACTGTCTTTCACTTGCCTCTTGGCTAACACCTAGAAATGCTTCATTCATAATTTTGACTACAGCGGACCTCATCCCCAGCCGGCATGGTCAACGGCCAGGGATGAAAGGAGCTTTAGTCCAAAACATCTAAAGGGCACCAATCTCAAGAAAGTTGACTTATTTAGCAGTTTTGATACTGATATTCTTTTATTACAGATTTCTTGCCACAAAAGCTGGATACTGGATTATTCTTTGTATAGAGATATTATGGACTATGCTGTAATGTTGACATATTTCTATTTCTGGTTATTTTTGTCATGCTTGGCTGCATACCACCATGAGTATAAGCTGTAAGACTTAAAATGACTGTGATTAAAACTGGTGATCCTGCCCCAACTAGATCCGACAGAATTGTTGCTTGTTGCATCCCCTCTGACATGTCACAATCAAAATGCAGAACTTTATTTGGAAAATTTGTGTACTGCTTTTCAGTTAAATAAATAAATAAATAAATAAAATCGCGATGTATTTCACAAGATAAAATCATGATAAAATACCACAAAAACCAATTGATAGACTCAAATAAAAGAATTAAATATATATTTAAAATAACCAAGAGCAGCTGGCAATGTGGATGATAAGGAAAATACCTGACAAATGTTTTTTACAGCACAGTTCTATAGTACTGCCACCCACCATCCAGAAAGCTCTGGTCTGGGAGGTTTTCGAATACCCCGTGTTCAGTTGGGCTGTTGCCGGCCTGGTAGGAAGTAGACAGAGCTGATTTCTCACCTCATTTTTAATTCTGAAAATCTCTAATCCTGTGCAGAGAAAATGTGCCATCAAGGTCAGAAGTAGCGCTGCCATGGATCCCAACCTCCCCTCCCTTCCTGTCTACCAGAGGTTGATTCCGTGATCTCAAAAATAAAACAGGTGCCGCAGTACTTTCCACAGTGGCTATGAACAGACAGGGAAAAGGCAGGGACTGGCTATAAGACTCTCCCTTCCAAGTCATCAGTGTGTCAATGGCTTTAGGAGGAGAGATTCAAGCTATCCTATGTCCCTCGGATGCTCTCACACCTGCAGCTTGACTGATCCCAGTGAGGGAGACCACACTACAGGGTGGGGAGAAGGCCCTCTCTCGGACCGGGGCAACATGCATGTCCCCAAGCCATGCTGTGATAAGCAACTTTTTCACACCGAAAGTACAGTATGAGGTTCCATGCTCCCTGCTTTCTACAAACTTCACCCACCCTTGGACTCAGTCTTGATCCTCCATCAGAACAGCTCGATTCCCTGTGCTACCCACGCAGTGTAGGGAGAACCGTGCCGTGCAAACCTCATGACTTAGGATCTCGTATGGTTCAACAGCATCCCCTTTACAGACAAGCCACCCCACCAGGCACGGGGGGCAGCAAATGGAGCCAGCTAGGATGCACCAGCAAGAGTGGGGCTAAGGACCAGGGGGATGACTGTCACTTCTACTGAGCCAGTTCGATTGCCAGAGAAGCTCCACGCTTTAAGTGGAAGGTTAATTGCCCTGCAGTTAAGCAGCTCATCTGTGCATACAGGTCTCTGGTTCATCCTGGGCATCTCTGAGAAAGGCCCCTGAAACCTTGGACAGCCCCTGTCAATCAAAGTAGACAAGAAGGAGCCATTGTCTGACCTGATATACAGCCACTTCCAGCATTTCCTAAAATGGGAGCGAGAAAAAGCAAAATACCTCCTGGAAAAAGGGAAAAAAAGGATCTAGGCAGAGACAGGACTTCACAAGCATGCTTTCTGCTGTTGCCTAGTGGTCAACTGTATTTTTATCCTGTGGCTTTCTGTTTTCTTAGACACATTCCAAAAGAAACAATGTGCATCACAAAACACCACTGTTTATTTTAGGGGATATAAAATTTTCCTATGGGTACAATGTAGCTGCAACAGGAAGCAGGAAAGTAGCAGGTGTGTAACTCAACATAACTCAAGGAAAACTCTGTTGCTCCACCCAGCTCCAAACAGATATTTAAAGATACAAGGAGAAATGAGAAACAAGCCATTTTGTCTTGCAAATTTCTATTCATTTCCAGAAGTGCAACTACATGTCAAATGACTATACAGGCCAGCGGGAAAGGGAGAACAAGTTCAACCCCCCTTTTCCTTTCAGAGTTGTTTTTTCAAATGCAATTACTGGGGTGGCTGTCGCTCTTGCACATAATTTCATGTAAAGTGTGGCAAGAGACACCGTGCTTAGAACATGACCAAGTACCAGCATATAATGTTGTCCTTGCAAGAGAGGTGGAGGGAATTGGAAGGATGACTGCACCATCACGTTTGGATGAGCGCTTGCCATGCTACCACGGCAGTTGTTTGAGGTTGCTTCTTTCTTTCTAAGTCCGACTGCAGGCACACCTTTGCAGCTGTGAAGCAATGCAGATCTAAAAATAAATCCTGCGGTTATTCAAAGCTGCACAGCTGTGTAGATCCACCGTGAAAAATATTGCCAAGTTTTTATATTAACTTTGCTTGCCCTCAAAACACCCATCCTGCTGAACAGAGGACTTGGCTTCTTAGCAACCCAGAACTTCGTCTTTCATGAATCAACCTTTTGCAGGCACCAGTTATGTGGGGTAAAGGGAGAGCAGTCTTGGCTCTTCCTTTTCTTCCCTCGCCCTCCTTTCCTTCTTTTTGCATCATGCACCTCCTCCACGCTTGACGGAGACTGCAGCAACCCCAGCTTAGCTCTGCTCCTTCCAGTCAAGCAGCAGAGGAAAGCTCCAGGATCAGAAATCCATGTGTGGAAAGAGCAGGAGAGGAGGGAAAGGGCTTGTAGCAGCAGTACAGCAGCAGGAGAGAAATACAGGGGGAGGGGGAAGCATTTCCTCCAGAAATACCTTTAGAGCAAGGTCCTCAGTGCCCACAGGCTCCAGTTGCACCTGTGCACGGTGCCCAACACACTACCCATGGGCACCCAAGCCATTTTACGTAAAAATAATAATAAACCTGTATTTAAATATATGCATGATTTGGTAGGAATGCATACAATTTTCTAGTAACTATGCATAGACTTCAAAAAAAGCAAGCTGGATATCCAAATGTCTCCACTGGACAGTGGAAACTATATGCCACCCATTCAAATATTTGAAGTGAAAAGTCTTCAGTCCATTGCTTTGTTCCACGTGAGTAGTTTTCCTTCCAATTGTCTTGGATCCGGCTTTAAGCTGCCCAAAGGCTGCAAAGAATCCATTTATGCTGACCATTACTAAAATCCATGAAGTAGGTGAGTAATGTAAAAGAGCAGGCACATCAGTGAATATTAAAGACTGTTGCAGTAAAAAAAATTGTATAATAATCTCATCCCAGAAAGAAGCAGCTCCTGGATATTGCTAAAATATATTTAAAAGGAGCATTAGCTATATTACACCCAGTAATTAGCTGAATTATACAATCCCTTAGTAAAGTGAAGCCACAGTGACTAACAGACATGAAATGAGAATTTGCTGAAAAAGATACAGTCTTAAAGTTCCATAGCTGCCCATGGCAGGACATGGCCAAACCTGCCAGTTTCCCTTTTTCCCATGTCTGAATTGTTTGCATCTTATTTTTTTTCCCATTTTATTTGTGAAGAAATGTGCACATTTTGGTAATATCTTAAAAAAATGAACCCAACAAAATTCTAACCCATCCCAATGGGGTCCCCCTTTGAATCTTTTTGACTCTTCCCATCAGCTCCAGAAAGCACATGGTCTGGAAAGCACAAAGTTGGTAAAGGTCAGTGCATCTATGCATGGTACCAAATCAGGCACACAATTCCCACATCAGGAGTGGGCAAACGGTATATCTCCAGATTTTTGGATTTCAACTCCCAGCATGCACCATGCTATCCATGCTGTCAAGGCCTTCTGGAATTTGAAGCCCACAACACCTGGAGGTCCACCTTCTGCCCACCCCTGCTGAACAAACACCCACTTGTCGTCTGGATAGTAGAGACCTGCCTACCCAACTTTCCAAGGGCGGCTAACCTTTTCTTTCCATCAATGCCGCCTCTTTCTTCTTTCACCTAGAACTAAAAGAAAAGGTCCTGTAAAACAACAAATTTCAAAAGCACGTGGTGTAAAATGGAAGGAGGATAATGTTGCCCCCACCCAATCTAAGCAAAGTGACTGAGTCTGCAATGTTTCCCCCATACTTTAGCCAACCCTTAGCCTGCCCTTCCTGCCTTCTCTCGATAAGGGTGGGGACACCTGGTGTTTGCCCCCAGCATTGCTCCAGGTGCTCTGCTCCACGTACACCTAGTGTGACACCTGGACATGACAGCGACAAGGGTGGGCCTCCCCTTGAGTACCACCACTCCCAACATCATTCAATGTGTGGTCCTATGCATGTTCAGACGTGAAACATGCTGGGAGAAATAGAATTTTTTCTGGTCTAAATATACACTGGGATACACCCTACAGTGACATAATTTTTTAGCTGCATCTTGTCTAACCTCATCAGGACATGAGAGTCATGCTCACTGCAGAAGAATAATCCAGAAATGCATCTGTGTTCCAAGAAAAGCAGTAAGAGATATTTTTCCTCTAGAGGATGCTGGTGACTTTTCTAAAGAAGATATCGATCGGGGTGGTGTCTGAGTGGGAGACCTGAAAGTTCTGGCCTTTTCTCTGAATGTTGGGCAAATATGAGTTATCTGGGTTTATCCTGCTGAATTGCAATGAGACTCTTTCTGGTGGTCTGGCCAAACCTCTCTCTGATGGAGCCAAGTGGAGACAGTCAGGCTCCAAGGAAGAATTTTGCGCGCTCTGGTTCCCTCTGAGGGTTTAGAACTATGTTGCTTGACCAGCTCCATGGCCACCATTTTTGCGGGGAGATAAACTAAGTTTCCTATGGAGAGGAAACAGTGAATACTCCACCCCACCCTATCTGGTGGAGCAAGTGTCAGACATCCCTGCCTAAGGAAGAGAGCAAGATTCCTTAAAGCCCAGAACCAGACCAGCTGTCCTCCCAAACATTCACTCAACCATCTTCAGACAACTTCCCATTTACAGAGAAGAACGGGACCTCGGCCAGATCAGCCCCCAATTCAGCATGTCTGTTGCGAAAGTGCTGCTCCAGCTGTGCACAGCTGGAGTAGTTATCGCCCTGGCCTGCCAGATCCTGTTTGTGAAGCATCTGGCATCGGCGCCCTGTGCCACCACTTCCACTTTTGTTGCTGACTACTGTTACTAGTGCTCTTTCAGCTAGCCAGAGGGGACGGACCCAGAGCAGACAGTGGGTCACTGAGCAGACTCTGATGCAGAGGAAGCCAAGAACGGGGAACCAGCCAGTCCGGCTAGCAGCCTGCGGGTCATGCTGTTCCCCCGACACAGGAGTCTGTGGCTCACCTAAATCCTTTCTGGCCCAAGGCCCACAGATCAAAGTCAGCTCTCAGTCATTGTGAAGCCCGGTGCTGCCCTGGCAACAGGCTAGTCCCAGCGACAGCAAAGCAGGAGGAGTGGAGCCCTTTCAGTGAAGCTGAGAAGCAACCGAGGATTGGCATAGTAGGAAAGCAACCAGAACTGAATGAAATGCAAAGAAAATACGCTCTACGGCGCAGCTGATGTGGCGTCCCAAGCATGCAATGGACAGAGAGCAAAGCACAGCCAACTCTTCCAACTCAGGGAACTCCTGTGATCTGCCTGGACTGCACAGGTTTTGATCCAATTGGACTGCTTTTAAAGTCAACAGCAAAATGCCTCTTTTCCCCCTCTCTGAGGAATGCATTGTGCTGGTTCACAGAATCACAACCAGTCCTGGTTTAATTTCCATGGGCCTGGACAAAACCATCAAGAATTGGGTTGTTCAGTTTCTCATTCTTCCAATTTTAAATTTGTTTTGCCACACGTCTGCTACAGTTTGCTATTTTGTCTCTTCAAAAGACCTCATGCAAATACAGATGGACTTTCACACATGGTTCTCCTTTTAAACTTATTCCTATATGCCATTTTCCAAATATGTACATTAGTATCAAATTTCCCAGATAAAGACCATTTTTCAAGCAATTTATCCTGTTATTTATTATTTTGCCATGATTATTTCAGGACCAGGCCAAAACCTTTATATTCACTCAGTATTTTAATGGCTGAATGTTTTTTTTCATTGTTTCATTTAAGACTATGTTTTATTTAAGTGCTGTTATGGTTTTTGTCCTTTATAAGCCACCTAGAGATCCATTCTGGATATAAGACAGGATAACAAACAAACATTACCCTGCACTGCTGTGCATTCTTTTCCCTATTGCATTTGCAAATACCACCACATTTGGAAAAGTGCAAATGTTGCCATACAGCTGCATAGTAACATAGAAGTTGCCCTGTGGTGAATCGAGCCAATCGCTGGTTCAGTGACCTGCAGAAACCTTTTAAGCTTTCAGGCAAGAAACCTAGAGATGTCTGGACAACATCTGGCCCATCTTTAGTTTGTTGTCTACCTTCCTTCTCCCTGAGGTGAAAGGGTCATCTGAATTCTTTGCCTTATATGCAAGTAACCCAAGTGTTTGTGCTTTTTCAAAATAAAATTTTAAGGCCTTGCTGATCAGAGCAAAGGTTCATTAACCCCAGTTTCCTGCTTCCAACAGTGACCAGCCAGGTGCTGCTGGGAAGTACCTTAGCAGCACATGAAAGCACCCCTCATCGAGCTGTTATGACCATCACTGCAGATTCAAAAAGAAAAATAATGAGAAGTCCACCAACCCATGAACCCCTTTAGAAAATCCTCTCTCAAACACCGAAAACACCTCCCATGATTCATCATCACCTGTACATGTGCTACAAAGAGAGGAACATCTCCATCCAGCATTAAACTGCTTCTCAGTGTATGCTTTGGTGACTCAAAACATTTCTGTCTTGGTCCAACAAACCCCAAATATTTTTTTAAAAAAATTCCATTCAAAACAGAAATACAACCCATTTAAAACTGAGGGTGCTGTTCTTTCACCCTGGTTAAGCTACAATTTATTCAGCTGCAAGGTGTTTACACTGCCCACAAAGTTAATCCAAACCTTCTTGGAGCCAACGGTTCAGCCAAATAAAAGGCAAATTGATTTGCTATGAACTGGACCTGGATCTTCAGTCCGGGGCAAAGGAAGTCAGACTTGAGCCAACGGCAGAGTACAGCTCCCAAAGGGCAGAAGCCATCATGTAACATTCTGTTCACGTCCATTGCCACCCCCACGCAAAAGAAGTCTCAACAAAACAATTCAGCATTCAAACCAGAGTATCACAGGAGTCTTGTGTGTCAGGGACGTGAAAAACACTGGTACACAGGAAGTGTACACAAACTCCAGCAAGGCTTGAGTTGATGGTATTCCATATTTCTCCTGTGTGCTGAATTCCCTGTTCACATTCCAATCCCACCCCACGTGGCGATCATGTATGAAGAAGTGGCATCTTTCATGGCCTGCAGGAACACTGGCTCATTTTATCCAGCCTGAGAGACTTCTGGATTCTGCAACCTTTAGAACATACAACACCAACATCCACCACTTGCAAAGAACCCAAGGTGGTGTGTGTTGGCCTTCTCAAGAGCCCTGTGAGGTGAGTTAGGCTGAGAGTCAGGGACTGACCCAAGGGAGCTTCATGGCTGAGTAGGGACAAGAGCCAGGTCTCCTAAATCCTAAATCCAGCACTCCAACCTCTACACCACACTAACACTGCTATTAATAGAGGGCTGCTATTGTTATTGAAGACAATTCAGAATGGAGTTTATCATCAGAGACCTATTGTCCTTCTCAGCTAAGCAAATATATTCTTATTCAAGCAGTACGTAGGAATGCATTATTCAGCTATTATTGAATGTTTTAAAATGTGTTTTCAATGTATATGTTTTATTGTTGCTTTTTAATTATTTTGGTAACAATACCATTTGAGGAAAAGAGAAAGAAGAAAGAATATGAATAAAAGGGAAAAAAATAGCAAAGAAACCCCAAGGAATCTTAAACAAGTATCACACAGAATATTAAATAGATAAGATTTCACTGTAAATCAGTGGTTATTATCCTTTCTACTTCAATCACATTTTTTTGGAATTCAATTAAAATTCATTGAAATCTTCTTCTAAATTTTATTAGTTTTATTATTGCTTTAACCAGGTCTTTATTTTGACTGTTTTAGTTTCTATCGTGGTTAGATACCCTAGGCACCATATTCTTTGTGTAAAGGTTGGGTACAAATCAAAAATAAATAAATGAAAAAGCTAATTTGCAAAATTATTTGATAATGGTGTTTGGGGAGTTTTGACGCTTTGTGTTTTATTTGATAAAAACTGCTTTGATGGACTTCAGAAAGGCCAGTGAATAAATTGCAGAAATACAGTAAATAAATAAAATAACAATGAAGTCATACAAATGCAGGAACCTGGTTATACCAGGTCAGATGATGACCGGCTGCAAACCCACAGTCAAGCACCAAGTGTGGCTTGGCATTGGATTGTGTGTCATTGCTGAAACGTGGGTTATCTTGATGTCTGATCCAAGCTGCACCAACAGACCATGATTTATTGAACAAAAACAATCTGCAGGTCACACCCCAACATCAAATCACTGGTTACCCTCATGGGCTGTTCGTGGTTGGAAACCATGGCCTGTTATCTCAGCTGGGTTTATTTCAACATGATAACCTATGGATCAACAACAATCCACACTCAACCCATTCTAAACCCTCACAGACAATACAATTACCCATGCTAATCATGTTGTCCAGGCCCAGGTTGTGTGTCCATCTGCCTAGTATTGTTTATTGTCACTGGCAAAACTACCATCCATGTTTTATACCACTTTGATGAGAACATGCACATTGGCCAAAGCAACAGTAAAGAAAAAGGGAAGCAACTACCAACCCGAATGTGTCCGCTTACTTCCAAGTAAGATCTTGGCAGGAAATTCTACTCTATCAAGAAGCCCTGCACCCGAGTAAGCAGGCTGGAATGGAGGAGGGATGGAATGCTCCAGTTTATACATGGATGGCAACAGCAGCTTGTCTTGATGTTCCACTGACAGACTGGCCAACTTCTTTTAGAGGTGAGGAAGCCAGAATGGAAACTTCCACTGACTGGAGATTCTATTAGTATTTCCTCACTGGGCTTTTCAGGCTGATACTGCTAGTGTCGTTCTGTGGGAAAGCAACTGCCTGATACATTTATTACGTGCAATATAGATCAAATCAGGATTCTCCAAAAACAATGAGGTGTTCAAATTGTACCAAGAAACCTTATTCAACAAAAATTTTAATCAAATAAATCTATATAACCAAGTACACAAAAAACACCAAGGCTGCTTTGAGGGGGGAAAAGAGCACAGGCCACTCTGAGGTGAATAGCTCTTTCCCACTTTGCAAGGAATATTATCCAACTGAAGGAAGGATGGAAAGCCAACTAAAATGATCACATGTTCGGACCATGGTCTGATCTAGCAGTTCCAAGGCTGCAGTCGAGAACCCACATATTAAGAGTAGGTCCCAACCCACCCACCAAATGGAACATAACCTGCAGCTGGAGTAAATACACTCTCTCTTCTCCTCCTCCTCAGTTTTTGTTACCAGATGTGACAAGAGAGGAAGAGGAAGCAGATGGGACACTTGGTGACTGTGCAGAGTCGTAAGCTGGCTGGAAACTGCTCAACACACAAACTTCTCAGGCTTATCCATCCCCAAGAGAAGGGAGATCCCTCTGAAGAATTTGCTCTGAATAGCCTCCACCGCTTTTTCGGTAGCTGCCTTTTTCACCCCCACCCCCACACAACGCCAGTTCCAAGGGAACAGGATACAACATGGCGGCTCGGCTACCAACGCCACTGCTGATGCTGCCACTTGCCGAGGCTGAGGAAACACAGGGTGGGCGGGACAGGCAGGGGCAGGCAGACTCAGGGCTCCTGCGCCAGCTACTGGCGAGCCCCAGTCTGGAGGCATGGCTGGAAAATCTCTCTTCCCCCAGAGGAATTCAGAAAGCTTCCTCTGCACCCCCAGTGTCTCTGCCCCCACATTTTGAAAGACAGTAAGGATGCACCTCTGTGATTTCTGGATTTGTAAGACTATGAAGAGCACAGAGGCATTTCCCCCCTTTCTCTCGTATAACACTCAAGCTCCCGGACACTCAATTAAGTTAATTGACAGAACATTCAGGATTGACAGATGAGAGAGTGCTCCTTCACACAGTGGATAATTAACCTACAGTGATGGCATTCAGTTAAGATGTCTTTTTAACAGGAGCAAAGTCGTGGATGATGGGTCTGTCAAAGTCTATAAGCCTCGATAGCTATATAGAGCTTCCAGATTCAAAGGTAATGTACCGCCAAATGCCAAGCAGCAAGGAGCAACTGCTGCCATTACAGATGCGTGGGAAGGTTCCTTTCCAAGGTCAGACTTTGCATCCATCTGGGCCAGTATTGCAGACACTGGAATTTCTGCGGGTTTTCAGGCAGGGATATTTCCTAGCCCAGCCTAGAGATGCTAAGGATCAAACCTGCAATCCCCTGCATGCAAACCAAGTGCTCTACCACAGAACTCCTGGGCTAAAAATTAAGCTTCCAGTCCTCATGGTTCTGAGGAAAGCTTGGCAGAGTCAGACCCTTGCCCCATCTAGCCCAGGATTGCCAACACTGACTGCCAGTTGCTCTCTAGCATTCCAGGCAGAAATAAGTCTAGTCCTGTTCGCAGACACCAGGGATCAAACCTGCAACCTGATGCATGCAAGGCAGGTGCTCAGCACGGAGCCACAGCTGCCTCCACGCAATTCTTAAAAAGCATTTTGCCACTTGTCAGATCACTCTTTTCCACGACACAATCTCAAGTGATCCAAGACGGTTTGTATCCAATTGCAGTTATTAACAATTGTTGGAAAACATGGTCACAAGGCAAGAGAGTTAAGGATGTATGTTGAATTATTATCACATTATGGTACTCATTTATTAATCCATATACGAGGAAATGCATCCAAAAAGAGGACACAAGCACCAGGTTGCCTAACACTGCTATACACCATCTAAAATGTATCGATATATTAAAAAACAAGCAAACTCTGTCCAGAGAGAGAGAGCCAGAGAGAGAGACAGACAGAGGAAGGAACAGATTCTCACCTTTGTAATCAGGATGCTTGACTAGGTAAAGGTCTAGTGATACGACTGAGCAATTAAACTCCATGTTATTGCTTGGTCAAAGCCTTATACTAAAGCTTTAGATCTGTTTGAGGTGCTTAGAAAGCTCTAAGCCTTTATATTGGTGCAAGCTGTTTAACTGATCTCCGGGTTTAAGGTCGGCTTAAGCAGCTTAAACAGCTTCAGGGCTTAGTCATGATTTAAAATGCTAAAACATGGTCTACTCACCTCCTGAGGACACCCCCCTCCCAAAAAAGGCAGAAATCATTGGGTGGCTACAGAGGCCTTAAGTTAGGGATGGAAGGACCACAAATGCTCAAGCTCACCCAACTTCCCTGAACTTCATTTCAAAGCGCAGTTCACACTCTTCCCTGTTCACAACCTGATTTTTGACTTTGTTCAAAGGGGAAGCGAGTTTTTAAAAGTATGCTCCCCACAAGGACTAAAGCCCGAAAATGCTGGTTTTTAGAAGTGCCAACACTTTAAAGTCTACATTTTGTGAAAGCAAACTTGGGAATGTTCATTTTCAGGGAGCACGCATTCCTTTAAATGTTCAAGGTTGCAGATGGGTCATTTTCGAGTGGTTTGCTAACTGAAATGAAATTTTCATGCATCCATATCTTACGTACAATACACTACAGTATAGGATACACACGCAGTATACAGCAGGCACATTCTCAAAGCGCTAGTCCTTATGAAGCCAACACAATGTCATCCGCACATGAACAAAGCTTGGAGAAATCCCAAGAGTTGCAAAAATATGAAGAAAACTTTTAGGGGAAACCCCCTAAAGGAAAAGAAACCCCAAAACAGTGCAATGAGGACTGGAAAAACTCAGCAGTCCTGGGACAATGAGTGTCTGTTGGAGAAGGGAATGGAATATCATGGAAAAGGATGCCACTGGCTACCACCTTGAAAAGAAGTACACAGTTTGAGGAAAGGTGGGAGATCACAGAATCTTACAGTTAGAAACAGAATCCTACAGTTGGAAACAGGACTCAGGTCACCCATCCAGATTTCAACCAGGCCCAATCCTGCTTAGCTTCCAAGATAAGTCAAGATCAGGCACATTAGGCTATATGAAAGCTCATACAAAATATGAGAGGGGGTGGGGAGAGAAAGAGAGAAGAAAAGCCAGGAGAAGGGCAATACTTTGTTGCCCATCCCACATATTTTATACCAATAAAACTCTCTGCCACAAGACATCCTGCACTGAAATGACACCGATATTCTGAATTTGCAAGACACAAGATTTGCTTAGTATGGACTTTCCTTTTACTGAGCCTGGAAAAATGTTAAGGATAAGTGACTGAAGCCCTCTCTCTACCTTCCTTTGCTGACAGGCTTTCATCCGTCGTCAAGGACCAACAGAGCAATCAAAGTATTAAACTAAGACAGGGCAACCAAGTCACGAAACCAGAAACATTGGGCCAGCAACATTTCTCAGTCTAGCCCACCCCACAGAATTGTTCAGAGAACAGGAGAGTGAAAAGCTGCACCACCCAATTTTCTTGGGATGTGGATATAATATAGGATAATTACTTTTAATCTTCTCAACAGTAAGAACTAAAAGCAAACCCTTTACAAAATTCTGAGCTTATGTAGGACAATAAAGGGAATTTAATCAGACACTGCACACGGGATTAGTTTTCAGGCCTTCAGGATCAATTTTCAGCTGTGCTCCTTTGAACAGCCAAGTCTTCCCCCCTCCCTGCAATATTAGAAGGTGTGTGAATTCCACCACGGAGGTCAGATCAACTTCAAGTAGCAGGGTTCAAGCACCATTAAATGAGTACACTTTTTCAAGATGCTTTTTCTCTTTTCCTGGGAGTAGAAGCCACTTTTCAGATATAAAACCTCTGGCATTGAAATATCCAGGTGTTACAGCCAGTTCATGCACTCCTGAATGGATGGGGCATTTCACTTAGATAGACTTCAAAGAAGCAAGCACCAATCCTGAATAAACTGAAGAAGGGCAGCCTAAAACCTGTAAGCACAGGTAACTATGCACGATGGAGAGGGAAAGGGGAGCAGAGCAGCCATTCCCACAAGGGTGAGTCTTCAGCTGTCATGAGCTGCCAGCTTGCATCAACCCCATCTGGCAAGTCAATAGATGGGGATGTTGGGAACTATAGTCTCAAAATATCTGGAAGGCCACAGGTTCACCAATTCCCCCCTACCACGAAGTCAGCCTCCTTCAATCTGGCAGCTCCCAGATATGTTGGACTACAACTCCCAGCATCCCAAACTAACCTGGCTGATATCTGTATTCCAACACATCTGGGAGGCACCAGAATTTGGGAAGCTGCACAAAGTAACATGAAGGAATTGCTCTTGTAGATAATAGGCCCAGAGGGTGATGTTCTCCTAGCTCCAGTTCCTTGTTTTTAAAAAAAGGCTGCTACTGTGCCATTTTGACTTTTCACTGGAAGCACAAACACAACCAAAGACCTTAAAAATGTAAGTGTGGAGCAGCACTTCCTTCCTTGCGGCTCAGGCAATACATGCTTGCAGACCACGCCACCTTATGCCAATCACCCATGAGCTTTAACAGAAAAAGAAAGAAAGAAAGAAAGAAAGAAAGAAAGAAAGAAAGAAAGAAAGAACAACAACAACAAAAGATGGGGAAAGAAAGAAGAGAGAGTGGACAAGCAGACAGGAGACAAACAGATGGACAGCAGGCAGGCAATGTGTTGAAAGCTTTCTCAAATTTTGAGCACACGGAAGCAGATTCTGCTTGCCTGGAAGAGCGACTCTTCGTAAACCTAGGGAGAGTCCTCCAATTCTTGCATTCTTACCAATTCCCTTTCTGTCCCAAGTGCCCCCACAGGCTTGGAGGCTTAGAACTGTGGTTCTTTACCTTGCCCAGAGGCGTAGGACTCACAAGGGGTTTATTAGTAAGGATACCAACAGCACCAGCACCACAGTCCCTGCCCCCCAAGTTTAGCTGTTAAACTTTAGCTTAACTCACCATAGCTTGGAGGGAAGTGGGGTTTTCCAGCAATGATCTATTGGCCAGATCTCTCCCATTTGTAATGCAAATATGGAGCGATCTGGTCTGAAACTGGCAGGGAAAACCCATTGACTTCAGAAACACCTGTTCCTGGCAGCGATCCAAAGTGCTAGAACTGGTGTGCTGGAAATGAATCACTTTTTAGACTCCTTGAGAGCATGACTTGGGGGGAGCAACTGTCAAGAGGGGGGCAACACTTTCAAATGTACAGTATTGCTATTTGTGCTCCCCCCCCCCCAGGTGGCTTCTAAACAAATGAGACTACGTACAGCCTTCACCAATCTTTTGCCTTCCCAATGGTTTCCCACAATTCCCATCATCCCCCACTGGCTATGCTGGCTAGGGCTGATGGAAGTTGTAGGCCACACCCTGGAGAGGGGGTCACAGGACTGGTCCACCTGCTGGTGTCCAGATGTTAGAGCCTGCAGCTCCCAATAGCACTCACAAGCAGAGCCAGCCATCAAGAATTGTGGCACCGGGAGGCCAGAACGGTGGGAGGGTGCCAGGTTTCCGACTCCCAGCAGGAGGGAAACATGACCAAGAGGCACTGGATGCAGCCACCTTTGTTGAATCAATGGAGATCAACCATCTGCATTGGAGACTGAGAGCCCAAGTATCCTAGTCAGAGCTGGAGAAGGGGGCAGAAAGCAAGATGCAACAGAGAAACAAGCAAGCACCAGCCTTCCCTGCAAAACCAGCCCAGGAGCACACCTGGGTGACAAGGCCACTAACGCAGCAACCAGGCCTCGAACAGAGGAAAGATTCGTTCAGCATGAGAGAAACCAAGCACCAAATGGAACACAGGACTGACTCGTATGAGGTCAGTTTATCTGTGCAGGCCTTCCATCGTGTGCCTCCCTCTGTCTGTTTCTCCCCTAGCACCTTGTCCGTTTCTGACGTGGAGCAAGTGGGAACTGAAGCTGGAGTCTCCTTCCAGCAAAGCAGAGCTCTTCCGTCAAGCTGCTGTTCATGCTCCATGGTAGCTACAAAGTCAGTGGGGTGGTGCATCCACCCTTGGGTTTTATTCTGAACCTTTAGTATACTATCCGTGGTGCTGAACCCACTCCCAAAATAGATTCCATGTCATGGATGGCTCCTTTAAATTTCAGGCTGAAACCCGGTGTGGATACACCACCCCACTGACTTTCCACCTACTGCAGGCAATGCCAACTTCACAAATCATGGAATGACTAGCCATGATTAGTTCTTCAATTATTAATGAGAGGAGAGGGGAGGGGATGGACTTTCCTATGCAACATGAATTTTCCAAGTCCTTTGAGTAAACTTGGCTTAGCAGCTTCTGCTGATGCTATAGTGAGCAGCTTCTGTACTGGGGTAGGGAAAATGAAGATCAGGTTCTCCTGATAGATTTCTGCGCAATTGCAAGGTTGCAACTCAGCAAGGTTGTCTGACTCCTCTTTTTTCTTTCCTGGTGAGCCATAACTGGACAACCAAGCCTGAGGCCTGTCCATTCTTGCTAAGTTGTAGGCATTCTAGTAACAGGCGAAAAAATGTCCCAGGATCAACCTAGTCCGTCTGAAGATCCTCACCACTACCTTCACCAGCTCTCCAGAGCAAGTCTCACTGTTTCAAAACTGGTAGATTGTACCTTATAGGATCAGGCAGACTTAACAGTCCTTTCAATTTAGGTTTCCCCACCACCACCCCATACAGCTCTCTCGGGCGATGGCATCTCTCCTCTCAGGCCACAAACAGTGAGCATCACTCTTAGTTAGTCGTGGGTTCCTCCCAGGAAGCACAGGCTATATCTAGTGTCTCTTTCATATTATTAAATCCACCAGCTGGATTCAGAAACACCACGATGTACACTCACCCTTTAAGTATGGATAACAAACTACGGGCTCTCTCCATAGGTTCATGCACAACATGCCATGGTTTGTTAGCACAGCTGGATTTAGACGGCATAAGCCACATTTCAGAAATAACCTACTATTCAAGAACCACCCACCCTCAGCCTTGGGCAGGGTTACCCAGAGTCTGAAGCCCCAGTCTCCAACTCTACATTACCAGCTGCTGCACTGGAACATCCGAACATCATCATCATCATCATTATTATTATTACTATTAGAACATTTCTATGCCGCCCCTTGCCGAAGCCTCGGGGCGGCTTACAAACACAATAAAATACAAAAATAACAATATAAAATTAAAATTAACAATATAAAATAAATAAAAATATAAAATATAAAAGAACATTGAACTGTTCTTGGCAAAATTCAGATCCATACACAATCTGAGACACTAGTCAAAACCTAGCAGTTCTTTAGCGAGCAAAAAAGAGATTCAGGGTTAGAAATAAAAGGGTATTTTCCTCCAGTAGTTCTTCTGCTACATAACAGTAACAAATACTCAAGATTGACAGAATCACAGCTAGTATTTACACACAGCTTTGTCATGACTTGCTTTTCTTTTATGTCAGTGAGTTGCATTCCAACCAAATGAGGTACTGCAGGAATACAGCTATTTTCCCAGTGTTCCTTATCAAAGTTCGCTTCCTGGGACATGCCTGAATTGCAGCATCATTCATAACATTTGTCATGCTTGCCATAATTGTTCAACGGCTCATCTTTGCCACCATCACCACTTCCCCCTGAAAAGAAAGTTGCGAAGTGATGCTATCAATAGAACTGCTAAATTCCAAAATGAAAAAATATGCTGAAAACCAATATGCTCCAGCATTATGAAAGACACCTAGGAAAAGAAGACTGGGCAAAGTTTTCTGTTTCTTTTTAATTTTTTATTAACCTTCCAAAGGTAACCAAGTGGAAAATGCATCAAATTTAAGTCAGACTGACCATAGAGGCAAGTACATTTAATATCTTCACAGACAAAAATAGAGGTGAAATCCATTGGCCATTGGAGGTTTTCTTTATGCTTCCCCCTCAGAACAAATTATATTTTGGGTGTGATCCAGTGCATGTGGAGTTGGAAGGAAAACCTACTAGCTGCGGGACTTTTTCTGCCAGGGAGGGCAATCCTATAGTCCCAGGACAGTGTTCTCCTGGTCCATAAGAATTTTACTCCAGAGAGCAAGAAAAGGGAGCACACTGTTGGGTAGGAATTGGCCAGGATACACGGAATTTTACGGCCCCTCCAGCCCCCATTCCACTGAGCCACCATGCCCTCTCCAGATGGGCTCAGAGGTGGGCGCATCCGGATTCGGCTCCCACTCCGCCAGCACCAGTTTCACCAGGCTTTGGATACACAGAAGTCTCTGCAGTTGGATTCTTCTATCTCACAAAGGCACACGCCATAGGATCGAACCCTAGACCTTTTCCATAATCTGAGGAAAGGCATTGAACATTGCTACCTATGTCTGGCATACAAGGTCGTCCTTCTTTCTCTGTGCGCACAGCATTAGCACGAAATGCAAGTCTTGCTTGATTTTCATAGTCATGGAGACCACAACCCTCTCCCAAGGATCGCAGCCTTCATGCTACAGCCCTGAAATACAGCATGAGATCAATGGAAATCCCCTGCTTCTCCTTCCCAGACTGCCTGGGAAGTGGCAAGGTGGGATCCTGCCCATTGCAAAGACAAGTCTCCCACTCCAGCTCAGACTTGGGGGTCCATTTGCTGGGTGCTCAGAGTACCCAGCCAGCACAGATCCAGTGCCTTCCCCTGCCCCCACCAGCTTCCCAGCTCAGAGAGATGAAAAAGAGTGTAGAAGTTTATGGCATCGGAGCGGCTAGGGCATCTGGCGCTGCTCTCAAGCATAGCAGAGCTACAGAGGGGTGGCAGAGGCTTCTCTATGTTGAGCTCAGAAAGCACCAACCCAAGGTGAATCCTAGGCGTTTGGATTTCAGGGTGGGGTCGGAGGTTGCCTACCATCCTCTCTCTCTCCAGGGTTGCAGAGAAGCTTCAGGTCACTCCTTGAAGGAAACTGTGGAGTCTTGGCCAAACTGGTGGGAGAGGGAGCTATGAGAAGCAAGGCAAAGCCATGCCATCAGCTCTGCTAAAAAATGAGCTCCCATTGGCTCTCCCTCTTCACACTCTCCTCTCTCCTGGAAACCCACCTGGCTGTTATAAGGCCTTTGGCTCACTCCGCGTTGGTGCCTAGGCTTCCTAGGTGTCCTCGTCCCTAACCACCCACGCTTCCTGATGTATGTAGTCATTTAGATGCAAGTCCATCTTTCTGCACTTGTTTTAATTCTTTTCTTTTATTGCATCTCTGTACTACCCAATAGTCAAAATGTTGAGCAACTCACAGCATTATGAATTATAGGGGGGAAAGTTTTTAACTTTCAAAAATGTAATATGGTTTAAGAACAAATTGAAAACTAATCAACAACAAAACTACCAGGACAAGATTTTTTTAAAGAATCCCCAAACCTGATGACTAGATAAATAGCAAAGTCTTGACCTTGGTCTGCAAGAATGGCTACGTTGGCACCACACACCCTCTCCCTGGCTGCCCTGCCCTGAAACTTCCAAAGAGAAAGAGCTCAGATGTTGATCATAATGCATCCATAAATTGTTATTGGGTAAATAAGGAGATAAAAACACTTTAAAACCAATTCAGAAGCAAATATTAGCAATCACAATGCCAAGATCTGCAGATCGGGAGATACTTCATACATCGATTTTATGACATAGTTGTAGCAGACGGCAACAACATAGTCTAACCAATCCTGGGTAGTTGCATCTCTCCAACACAATGTCCCCACCACAGAACAAGCCAGTCTATCGAAAGACTGCAGGCTGACACTGAACGATGGGTTGCTGTATTGTGTGAACATGGCTGTACTAATAAACCATGGTTTGCTAACCATGTACAATTTGCAGGTCACAACCAAGAAACCATAGTTTGTTAACATAACAACATAACACATGGTTCCATGACAACCCACAAGCAGCTCCTATCCTAGCTTGTGTCAGCACCTGCCAGAGGAGAGCTTCTAGTGCCACCAATCAAAAGACACAACTCACCTATCTCCTCTTTTCCTCCTTAGCAGATGCTTTGCCTATCACTGGACCTTGCCAGAAGCACCCAAAGAGGGTTCCCAAAGACAAGGCAGAGTTTAGTAAAGCCTCGTCCAAGCTTGCATCCTCCAGATGTTTGAGACTACAGCTTGCATCATCCCAGACTCTTGTCCATGATGACTATGGAGCTGCAGGAATTTAATTTCTTGTAAACCACCAGGACGGCAGAGAATGAGGTGGCTGGATGGAGTCACTGAAGCAGTCAGCATGAGCTTAAGTGGACTCCGGGGGATGGTGGAGGGCAGGAAGGCCTGGAGGGATGTTGTCCATGGGGTCACTATGAGTCGGACACGACCTCGTGACTAACAACAACCCAGAGCCTATGGGAATGGGGCAGTATATAAAGATTAAGATAAATAAATAAATTAGGGGTTCACCAGGTTGGGAAACACTGGCCTAGTGAGTAGAGGTACTGAGCGTTTACCACCGGCCCCCAGAGTAGTTCTGCAGTCTCGTCATGAAGTAGTACTTGTGCAGGCCTCAGCAATTTGACAAGCCGTGGCCTCTTTTGGCCAGGAGCCATGACACTTGGTACTCAAGCCTCCCAGTTAAGACTCACGTTTTGTGGTGCGACAGACACACAACCTTTCTGACCCAATCAGGACAGACGCCAGAAGGAGAGGACGATTTTGCCAAACTTAAAGCAACACAAAAGTGCAGGTTTATTGTTTGTCAAATCCTTACAAAGTAATATTGTGCAACCGTGTCCAGTTAATATTTTCCTGATACTTCTGGGAGTATGATGAATGCCCCGGGAGCACCAGTCAAGGTCATAGTGATTCCGTTAAAAAGAAAGAAGAAACCAGGGTCCAATCCATCTCCAACTAAAGTCAAAACTGTAACATAAGCCAAAATAAACCAAAGCAGGATCCCCATTGTTCAACCATGCCCAGAAAGCAAAGAACTTCTTGAAAGTTTGCGCATGGATATTCAGCAGTGATACTAAATAACAAACAGTTCTGTTTGTTTTCTCATGAGTATCTTCTCATTTCTATCCTGTACCTCCTCAAGTTGGCACGACTGCCCCTCTGGCAGGGCTCGAACATCTTCCACAGCTGTGTGGCTTGCAGAGATACCAGTGTCATAAGAGCCCACACCTGCTCAATTTTTACCTAAAATGCAGATACTGTTAGCAGCAATAGGGTAAGAATCCCAAGTATGCGTGCTTGACTAAAAGTGAGCCCTCGCTCAAAAGACAAAGAGCTAAATCAAGGCAGGCATTGCCCCAGTTTCCAGTCTGCATCAGTTTTCCCCATAGCTCAGCTTGCTTTACATCACTTGCCGGGCTTCTTCACCTTGGAGAAACAGGGGGCGTAAGTCAGAGGACTTTGCCTGGCAGGGGTGGGAACTGAAACAATAACCGTCAGCATCCTTGGCGACAAAAGGTACCCAGTGAGAGCAGGAAACAACATCCTACGAATCTGAATTTGCATTTCTGTTTTGAAAAAGGGGCGATGTCCGTAGTCCCTAAGGTGGGTTATGGAGGGGTGTGGGCTACTCCTTTTGAAGCTGCAACCGTCAACAAGGGATCCTAACCTAGATTTCAGTGGCCATGCATCTTCATAGTTGTGCTGCCACATCCTGCAATGACCAGAAACTGTGTACATAAATATGCATACACACATGTACATGTCTTGCATAAATTATGCAAGCCCTAAGATCCAGAGATTTGTGACACAGGATTTAGATCCCTTGAGATGGATCTGGTTCATATTAGTCAAAATTATATTATTTTATCCCCATAACAAGCCCGTGAAGTAGGATGGGCTACTCCAAAGCCATTACTGAATAAGTAATTTCAATGTGGCTCGGCCCAGTTATCCTAAAATAACTTACACTCTGACTGCTAGAGAGACTATGTCAGAATAGCTAGGAAAAAAACAGTCAAAACCACAGAGCAGTTAATGTTCCCTAATTAATGGAAGCCTTACGACAATAAATGCGGTCCTACAGCTCATTCTGGTCAGTTCTGGGAGCCAAGGACTAGCTCACAGCATCACACCAGTGGCAGGAGATCCGCCATGCCTTCTGTCACCATGACAACAATGGGCACCCACCAAATCAGCTGCAGGGAAACAACACAACCATGTTGCCATGGCAACTAGGATGGCAGGGACAGCTCCATCGCCATGGCAATGTGCCTGCCGGTCCTGCCCCTACAGGAAATCATGTGGGAGGGGGACAGGAAGTGGGAAGGCACAAGTCTTGTGTGCAAGTATTTAAAGGCAAGCAGGCAAGGAGAAGCCAGAAAAAGGAGCTCTTGTATGGCATGGTACTTGGTATGTTCTGAAGCACAAAAGGAGGAGGAGGAAAAAGAGGAACCAGCCAAATCAAACTCAAAGGAACATTCTGAGGCCTGCAAACAAAAGGGCCACGTCCTAACAACTTCTTACTTGAAAATGTCAACAGATATAGGAAATTCTTCTTTACCTTGCAGGAAGTGGAATGTATGCAGCTTCTTTAGAAGAATCTGCACAGGGATTTTAAATCATAATGTTCTCCTGAAGATGAAGATGAGCAGATTTAGTTCAGAACTCAGACTTGGGACTTGAATGTTTCCTGCATGGAATCAGTCCAACCCGTGCAATTATAGCAGTGGCTTTACATCCCTAACTTCTGTGAAAGTTTTGCATCACTCCCTTAAGGAATAAGGAATCTCTTTCATCCGTGTATCAAAATTGCTAGTTACTGTCACGTCGCTTGTTTGTGTAAACAGTCTGGCCACCATGGTCCATGTCACACCCAAGGAACACAAAGCAGGAAATCAACAATCAATACCCTAATTGCAGAAGCTGATCCTGTTAGTAGAGTTCAGTGTTTCGAGCTGCATCCTGCTCTTCCTTCCTACTTTTATTATTACTATATCCTGCCAAGGCAGCTTGCAAGGTTCTCCTAACAGCAAGTCTATGAGGTAGGACAGGCTAAGGGGCTCTGACTGGCCAAAAGTCACCCAGTGAGCTTTATGCATGCGTGGGGACCAGAACCCAGAATTTCCGAGTCCCAGCCCGGCACTCTAACCACTACACCACACTGACTCTCAAGAGGGACAAACTCCTATATGAAAAACATAGTTGCTTCAATATCCAGTACAAATTCAGGTACACTTTTGATGTCTAATGTTTTCTCCTGATGGAGAGCTGCACGCAACCTTCTGGTATCTCTGGGCGAGTCAGCAGGTAATGCTAAAGCTTGTATTGGTGTGCTTTATTCTCCTTCTCTGGTGCAACCATAAGGAGAGCAGGAGCACCTACTTCAGATTAACCACAGCTGAGACAACATCATAAACCATGGTTTGAAGTTGGCTTCTTACAACAAACCACAGTTAAGATCGATTAGTTTCATGAGGTCAAATGACAAGACAATGAAATGGGAGTTTTAAAATGGAAGTACAAGCTTCCAAACTCTTTATAACTTTGCTGGAAGAGGATGGGAGAAGGAGGTATGCATCCCCAAAGGTCTCTGAAGCCCTCTCTCATAACCATACTCCAGCATTACAACCAAACCAACACTTTTTCTATAATCTGAGTCTGTACTCTGCTACACACTGTCAAGTCTGCCGAGATGTTCGACAGCATTCCTTGTTTACCAGCCATGTGGAGAAACACCTTAGCAAAAATTAGATCAGGTGAATTTTATAAGCAGAACCTTGGGAAGACAAGGAGCTGATGTTTGCAACCAAGCAACAAACAAAAGGACTTTTCAGGACATTAATTTCAGCAGTAGAATGTTGCATTTGTCTATGGTCAAAGGATGGGTAAACACCAGCAGGAAATGGTTAACTGATCAGGGGTGAAAAAAACCTCATTTTTCCTATATAGAGTACTCATTAATCCACTAAAAGACAGGCTTTTGCTTACGCTGCATCTGCCTCGCTATTGTTATGTAATAATTGGGCCAATTACCACCCAGCAATCGACTGGCCAGATTGTGCACTCTGGCGCCCTTAAGACTCTTTTTTTTTGCCTCACACAGAACAGCCCTCTGCAGTCGCTGCTGCAGTCGCAGTTTTGCAGTTCCCTTGAAACCCGGCGGAAAGATCTTGTGCATGCAGGCGCTGCATGAGGGGAGGCTGCTGTGAAAAAGGCTGTCATCTCGTCTGCAGGGCTCTGAAGTCAGCTGCCTGCAGGGAACTGGTCCTGCATGGATGCAGTCCCACCCCAAAGATAGTACTAAGAAGTCAAAGCTGCTTAGATGTCGCATCGTCTGTTGGGTACAAAACGGGAGACGAGGATGGGATTAATTCCCTTTAATAGTGGCCAGTGGCTTTTGATTGGGTGCAGGTGTTGGCAGGCAACATGCAGGTGAGGCCAGCCCGAGACTTGGAGCACAGCACATCCTTTTCCAGACTTCTGCCGTCGCAGCAGAGATGCATCACAAGCGACTGGTGCCGGGCACTGGGGCCACCCCAACCTCGTCCTGCAGGGGCGGGGGAGCTGCAGAGCTGGCAAAAATGCCTCTACTCTGGTCAGCGCTTTGGGCTCAGTGCAACGGGGGGGGGGGGACTTTGCCTTCGCCTTCACCCCAAGAGGTTTTCCTGCCTGCCTGCCTCCTGACACACACAAACGCAGAGGCCTGCAAGCCCGACCCACGAGCAAAAACAGCAGAAAGCCATTCAGGCTACCAAGCGGTGACGCCGAATCCGTGCACCTTCCGAGGCTACTTAATCAGACAGATCACCGCAGCGCGGACCAAGCTCCTGGCAACAGGAATCATTTCCCGCCGCCGCCAAGCACAAGGGCAAGTTCTCAGCCATCCCTCCACGCACACGCAGGCTGCGCGTTTCCCAGCCAGGCGCAGGAGAGGCTGCCCCTCCGATCGGGGCATTTCAGGGAAAGGAAAGGAAAGGGAAGGGAAGGAAAGGAAAGGGAAGGGACGGGGGCGGGGGGGGGGGCTCTTCCATTCCACAACTTGGCTCTTCCTACTTTTCGCCCTCCCCCGCCCTGCACGCACAAATGCTCCGCGCTCCGGCCCTCCCGCAGGCATCGGGCCTGCCAGCACTTCCCCTCCTCGCCCCATCTTCCTGCCTGCCCCGCTTTCTCCCCACAAGGCCTTTGGGCACGGGGCCCGGCCAAGAGCGCCGAGGCGAGGGCAGGGTTAACCTCCGCTGGGTGACACCGCAGAAGGTTACTCCAGGCGCCGGGCTCGCGCCCATCACCCGTGCGAGGCGCCTGCCCCGAGCCCACCCCAGGGGACGGGCAGCCGCAGCCCCAGCCCCGCAGACGCGCGCTGCCCGCCCGGCCGCCCACCCTCCGCTCCCGGGCAGCGAGCGCTCGCGAAGAGTGACCTGACATCTTGGCACCAGCAGCGTTAGCAAAAATGGAATCTGCTTGTGGGTTCGTTGCCTCTCTCCACCGGCGCAAGAAACAACAACAGCAGCAGCAGCAGCAGCTACTGCAGCACCAACACTGAAAAAATATACATGCACACAACTGCACGAAAGGCAGACGGAATAAATAGGAAAACACCATCGTCTTACCTTGGCCGTATGGATGCAGGCAGAGCTTCTCTCTCAATTTCCTTCCACTTTTCTCGTTTCTCTTTCTTTTAATTTTTCGAGGGTGAGGGAAAGATTTGCTGTTTCGAGCCCCTTCCTTAGGAAGCGTTCCGATGCTCCGCCAGTGCTTTTTCCTATTCCTTCACACCTGTTTCAAGCGGGGGGGGCGGATTGGAAAGGGGATTATTATGTCATCTTGCTCGAAGAAGAATGCATGCAATTTATTTAAGGGAGGAAGTGGGTTGGAGCGCGGGGGGGGGGGAGGAAAGGCAGGTCACTCCTGGTGGTTTGTAAGTGCAGATTCAAAACAAGATCAATTTTGGAAAGACAGATTGGAGAGCAGTTGGGGGGGGGAGGAGAAACCACAACACCCCAGGCAGCTTAATAATGGGAGATTCTGCAGTTTGTGAGCATGCTCCAGCCGGAACCAATCCTCCTGTGTTATTCTTCGGAATAAAAATAATCCACTCCACCGAAGAAGAAACCCAAACGGAAGCTTCCTCCTGCCTCCTCTGGAAAGCGAGGAATAAATTCCGCCTGGAGAAGCCGCATCATAATCGGAATTGCTGTGTGCTTTGCCTTCCTCCTCCTTCCCCTCCTCGAGGCAAAACAGCAAGCCTCTCTGTCTCTTTCTCTCTCTTCCCCCCCCCCCGCCCTGCCGGGCTATCTAGGCCTTTTGGAAAGGGGCTTGAACCTTTTAAAGATACAGTGCGCGAATTAGTCGTGGGGGGAGGGGCGGCGCCGGCGGAGGCTCGATGGACCGAAATACCCGGCCGCTGCCACGCCATGGAGCGCCACCCGCGGGCACCGTGGGTGGCGAGGGGCGGAGCCAGCGGCGGCACTTTGGCAATCGCCGGACTCGCGCCCCGCGTGTCTTCTTGGAAGTAACGCCGTGGGCGCCCGGGCCGTCCTCGCTCCGAAGAAGGGTCCCCCTCGGACCCCAAGCCCCCCCCCCCCCCGCGCGTCTCTTTTAAAAATCGCATTTTTCTCTCTAACCTCGAGAGGCGAGGCGCTGGGCATGAATTTATCCACGGGGCGCGCACTTCGGAGCAAAGTGCTTTGCAGCGCGGCCACATCCCCGCGCTTTTAAGCACCCGATCCAGATTAAGTGCAGCTGGGTTCGGTGAGAGGGGACGCCGTTTACACGGGCACAGCAGCGCAGCCTGGGGGAGGAGTTGAGCCGCACGGATCTCCGAATGCCTGAGGTGGCCCGAGCCCACTGTTTACTCGAGAGTAAGCCCACTGGGTTAGGCGGACACACGCACGTTTCCCGTGGCACCGTAAAGAGGGCAAGGTGTTTCGGGCGTGAGCTTGCGGAGATCACGGGACAGAGGGGCCTCGGGCCAGCCTCCCGGGGCTCAACGCGGGTTCCTTTCCAGGGCTGCGCTGCGATTCTGTCGGTCTCTGCAGAGCCACGGGCTGGATCGGCTGGTTTAATGGCTTTGCTGTGCCAGCGCAGACCAGGGCTCTAATCCTGAGCACGGGCTTTGGAGTAAGCCCTATTGCACACGGCGGGTTTACTTCCGGGCAGGCGTACATGGTCTTGCAGCGTGAAGCCGCAGTCCTGCCTGCGCTTTTAAGAGAGGAAGCTCGGTGCAAGAGAGCGGGGCTTCCTTTGGGGGAAATGCCCAGGCATGGAGTTCAGCAGCGCTCGCTCCCAAACAGCCGCCCCTGGGACTGCAGCCTGACTCCGAATTCCGAAGTTAATCTGGCCACAGCCCTTCAAAGTTAGGCCACTGGGCTCAGTGGGCTTACTCCCAAGTAAGTGCGCAGAGAGATCCCTCCAATGGGGTTTCCTCAGCGGCTGCTGGTTCTGAGTACCGCCACGACCACAGCAAAAAGATGTTATAAAACCTGGGGAAGGATGGACTCTCTGCTACTGAATTCCAACTCCCATTGCTCGCAGCAGGCCAGTGTTCGGGGCAGATAGGAGTTGTAGTGCAGAGGCACTGGTTTCCCCAGCCGTGTTCTGAATCAACACGGGGGACGCACGTGTGGAAAGGATCGAGCGAGTGAAGTGACGGCCGCAGGTTGCTCTCCCTCCTCTCCGGTTTCGGGTGAGCTGCTTCGTTTCTTTCCAAATAAACCCCCCTCTGAAAAGTCCACTTACCGCGGCAAAGGAGGCTGGAAGACCAGTTGGTAACGCAGGACGTGAACGGTTTCCCGGAACGGTTTTTCTCTCTCACGCCGCCCCTCTCCTGCAAGTATTTGTCCAACAACAAGCCGTCCACCCCCGCAGTCCAAACGGATGGGCCTGTCCCACCGATTTTTTTCAATGTATTTTTTGCATTGCTATTTATTTCTGCTTCATGCAACGCGCTAGGTAGTTCCAGTCGCCGCCGTGCAGCTCGGACCCCAGGCGAAGAAGCGGTTTGGCCCCCGAAGGGGCGTTAAGGGACTGGCCGGAGGAGGGGGGCCGCTGCCGCTTTCGCCACTCGTGTCCCGGCGCCTCGAGAGGGCAGCCGCATCCTTTTCCCCAGGCGCCTCGCTTCCAGCCGCCGACAAGGAGGCATCGCGCATGAGGATGGCCAGTCTTCTGCCTGCAGCGGTGGGGGGTCCTTATCAGAGCCGAGAGCTCAGCGCCCCCCCCCCCCGGTCCCCGGTAGCTCTGTTGTTCGACGAATCTATCTTCAGCGCCAACGCTCGGTCCCGGAAGCTGGCGTGGGATAGGGGCCTCTGAGCGCGGGCAGAGTGCAACCTCCCCTTGGGGCTTCCGGGCAGGCTTGAACCGCGCAGCGGACTCCCCGCGGAGCGCTCATGCAGCCCCCGAGAGCGGTTTCTCAGCCTCTGAGAAGACGGCAAAGCGCCAGGCGCCACGAACCGTGCCCGGAGCGCCTTGCGCGACGCAGGTGGGCGTGCGCCCCAGGAGGACCGCGCAGTCCCCGCCTCCCCCACGTCGTGGGGCTCCGAGACCCGGCTCTGTCTCGGCACCAAGAGTCAGCTCTGGGCAGACAGCCAGAAGGGGGCTTTTGAGCATGTGCAGAGTGCTTTGCCAGTCTTTTCCCCAGCACGCAGAGGGGTGGAAAGAAAGAAGAGGAGGCGCGCCGCTAGGGCAGACCAGCTGCTCCGGCACCTTTTCATAAGAGTTCAACCCTAGCCGGTCCCTCTCCCTCCCCCCCCCCCCCCCCCGCCGCTTGCCTCCTCCTGGCTCTGCCAAGCATGGGCGATCCAGCGGCTGGCTCCCACCCCGCGCCGGTCCTCCTCCACCTTCAGCAGAAGAGCGTGCGGGGCGGGGGGCGCTTTATCGTATTTCGTGTCTCCTTGCTCCGGCGAGCCGCCTGTGATCGCCAATTGGCTGGGCACTTGCGAGCGGAAATGTCAACAGCCTCGGCTCTGCTGGCTGCCCGGAGCAGCAGAGCTCAGCAAAATCTTGGCACCGGCGGCTGCGGTTCCTCCAGTCGCTCCCCTCACCCGCTTCTCTCTCTCCTCCTCGCTCTCTTATCCCCTCCGCGGCAGGTCGCCGTGTCAACTCAAGCGGGACAGATTTCATCACAGAAGGGAGTGGATGGGCCACTGTTCCAAGAAAGGGGAGGAGAGGAGCCAGACCCCTTCCACCCTACCACCAGCAGGCTTCGGATTTATTTATTAATTTATATCCTGCCTATTTTCCTTTCCAGGAACACAAGGTGGATTGCATCATTCTCCTCCTCCCCGTCTTCTCAGCACAACCACCACCCGGTTAGACTCTGCCCAAAGTCACCCAGTGAGGTCCCTGGCTGAGAGGGGACTAGAACACAGGAGTTCCAGTCCTGTGCTTAGCGACACCGCCTCGCCGTCTCTCTTGCCTCTGCAGTGAACAGGGAATCCAGAAGGAAACCAGAACCACCCCTCCCACCGAAAGATGTGATCTGGAGCCATGCAGGAGGGTGTCTTGAAGCAGGGTATGTCAGTCTGGCTCTACTGGTAGCTCTGGGTGAGTTACAGAAGATCTTCAAGGATTGCTGCTTCCCAGTGCTTCAGACTAAACATGGACGAGCAGAGACATTTTGCAGTCAGAAATGAAGAACAAGATAGCAGCCTCCATCCCAAATTCAGCCACTCAGAAGAGCTGGCTGGACGAGCAGGTGAACGAGTCTTCTGCGCTCATGATGGGGAGGCAGCATATTCCCTTGCCCCCGAAGGCCCCACGCCGGGCAGTTCTCCCCTCCAGCACTTCAGTGTCGCCTCCCAGCATCTGCCACTTGAGGAACAGCATCATTCTGGCTAGGAGTGGGATGGGCCAAGAAACTTCCAAGAAACAAAACTGGAAGTAGCATAACTCTCATTTACCTAATAGTAGGAACAGTTTTAGTTTCATCTCTAATCTATGGGTGACTGCAGATTGGTGGGGGGGGGATCTGACTCTGCTAGTTAGAGCAACCTCCTCAGTCTGGTGCCCTCCAGCTGCTTTGGACTGCAATTCCCAACATGCTTAGCCATCGGCCCAGCTGCCTAGGGCATTGCAGTCCAACAGCATCTGGAGGGCCCCAGGTCAGGGAGCCAGACTAAGGAAGCCTTGTACTTCTCTGGATTTTCTTTGGGGAGGAGGGGGAAAAGGCAGGGATGACTGGAAAATGAGTTATGAAAGGGGAGATGGCAATGTCTGGACATGCCCCTCACCAGAAAAGTCCATGAATGAGGACAGCCCAGGGTGCAATAAAAGTTTCTGTGAGAACCAAAGTGGCCGAACAAAGCTTGTTGGGGAAGTCAGGTGAGAATGTGGAAGGACCAGGCACCAGATTCTGGCACTGATCGCTCATGTCCTGGTTGGAACATATGCTCAGAATTGCTTTCTGTCTCAATTTTGTTGTTTACTTGCTGCCTTATCTGCTAAAAAGTCATCAAGGCAGAGCAAATAAAAACAATCAGATGGTAACATGATTTTTTAAAAATAAGAACATTACAGCAATGAAATGTGATACTATTAAGACAGCTACACGATATAAAATATAAATATAAATTTAAAAGTTGCCTTTTCGTACCCTTTCTGGAAGCCAAGACACCAGGGGTCCATTGTAGTGTTCCACCATTTGTGAGCAA
Source organism: Varanus komodoensis (assembly GCF_004798865.1). NCBI lineage: Eukaryota > Metazoa > Chordata > Lepidosauria > Squamata > Varanidae > Varanus > Varanus komodoensis. Next base: position 3,166,522 of record NW_025335759.1, read on the forward strand.
CCCAGGAGAAAACCCTTTCATGTGTACCAGCCAAATATACCTCAGTATATTTAAGGAAGCCCTTAAATATACTATAGCCCTATAGCCGCTAACTATAGACCAGTGGCCAACATCCCGTTTCTGGGCAAGGTGTTAGAGCGAGTGGTGGCGGGACAACTCCAAGCACTCTTGGATGAAACTGATTATCTGGACCCATTTCAGTCCGGCTTCAGACCCGGGTACGGTACTGAATCTGCCTTGGTCGCCCTGTACGATGACCTGTGCAGGGAGAAGGACAGGGGGAGTGCGTCCCTGTTGGTTCTCCTGGACCTCTCAGCGGCTTTCGATACCATCGACCATGGTATCCTTCTGGATAGGCTGGCGGGATTGGGGGTCGGAGGCACCGCTTTGCAGTGGTTCCGCTCCTATCTCAACGACCGATTCCAGAAGGTGGTGTTGGGGGACTATGGCTCTGCGCCATGGCAGCTTTGCCATGGGGTACCGCAGGGTTCCATTTTGTCCCCTTTACTGTTCAATATCTACATGAAACCGCTGGGAGAGGTCATCAGGAGGTGTGGGCTGCGGACCCATCAGTATGCTGATGATACCCAGCTCTACCTCTCGTTTTCCACCAATCCAGGTGAGGCAGTGGCTGTACTGAACCGGTGCCTGGCCGAGGTAATGGGCTGGATGAGGGCCAATAAACTGAAGCTCAATCCAGACAAGACGGAGGTCCTGTTGGTTGGCGGTTCGGGCTTCGGAGAAGGTGACCTGAACCTTGTCCTGAATGGGGTTGCACTCCCTCCTAGGGACAAGGTCCGCAGCTTGGGAGTGCTCCTCGACCCGGAGCTTTCACTTGAAGCTCAGGTGACAACAGCGGCGAGGAGCGCTTTCCTCCAGCTTCGGCTGATTCATCAGCTGCGCCCCTACCTGGAGTACGACTGCCTTGCAACAGTGACTCATGCGCTGGTGACTTCCCGTCTTGACTTCTGTAACGCGCTCTACGTGGGGCTACCCTTGAAGACGGTCCAGATACTTCAATTGGTTCAGAATAGAGCAGCCAGGCTGCTGACGGGGACTGGACGTTATGTTCACATGACGCCAGTTCTCCGTCAGCTTCACTGGCTCCCCATTGAAGTCCGGGCCCAATTCAAGGTGTTGGTAATGACCTATAAAGCCCTAAACGGCTTGGGTCCTGGTTACCTGAAGGAGCGCTTACATCCATATTTGCCCAGTCGCCCCCTGAGATCGGCGGGAGAGGCCCTTCTCCGGGAGCCCTCCGTGAGAGAAATTAGGAGGGTGGCTACTCGGAGAAGGGCTTTCTCAGCGGTGGCGCCTAAGTTATGGAATGCACTCCCCAGAGAGGTCCGCCTGGCGCCGTCGTTATTTGTTTTTCAGCGCCAGGCTAAGACCTTTTTATTTAAGCAACATTTTAAATGCTAAATACAATTGAATTTTATCTGGCCAGGGCGGCTTATTTTATAATGTGTGTTTTAATTAAGATTATTTTATATGGATTTTAACTTGTTTTATCTATGTTGTAAGCCGCCCCGAGGCTTCGGCGAATGGGGCGGCATAAAAATGTTTTAATAAATAAATAAAATAAAATAAAATACTACAGAACGTAACGCATGGCCAGGTGCCAGGGGCCAGAATGAGACAGGTGGCCCCTTGGATAGCTGGGGTCAAGCCAGCCGGGGCTTTAAAAGTTAGCACCAACACATTGACTTGTCTGTGAAAAACCAATGGCAATTCATCCAGCCTTCAAGGCGAAGCATTTGAATCTAGAGCCCTCCACCCGTTTGCAGCCTGGCTTCGCAACGCTCTTTCAGGGGGAATGCAGACAGACATTCTATCTGGTCCCCCAAAGCCCCTGCAGAGGGCCAGGCCAACAACCGGTTTAAGGCAAAATCAGACAGTTGTCCATGACAAAGCACACCCACAGGAGCTCCTCCTGCTTTAGAGCACCAAGTGGATGCATCATGAATAGCTCACACACCCAGGCCTACAAAGAGCTACAGAAGTGGAGCTGCAAATCCCGTTGGTGTTGTAGATGCAAAATGTTGTATCAGGTGCAGTCTCCAAGGGTAGGCCCAAGTGGAGTGCATTGCAGTAGCCCAGGCTGGAGGTGACTAGGGTATGAGAACCAGTGTGGTGCAGTGGTTAAGAATGCAGGGCTGAGCCTGGGTTCTACTCCCCACTCAGCCATACAGCCCAGAACATGGATCCTCAAACTACAGCCCGCGGGCCGCATCTGGCCCACTGTGCCCATTTATGCGGCCCGCCTCGGAGGTTGTGGATTTGCCTCCTCTTGCCGCACCCGCAGGGGCCACCGTGCCGCCGCTGCCTCACCAGCCCACACCTGCTGCCTCACCGTGCAGGCGCCCACCGCCACCTCTGACAGTTAGGTCAGATTAAGAAACCCAGTGTAGATCATCCTGATTAATTTATATTATGATTAATTTTGTTAATTATTGGTATTTATTATATTTCTATTCCACCCTTTTCCTGCAAGGACCTGAAGGCATAATTCCCCTGCCCCTCTCCACTTTCTCACAACCACCCTGCCCGTTTGGGCTGAAAGTCACTGACCGGTCCAAAGTTGCCCAGTGATCTTCGTGGCCGAGTGGGGCTTCGGACGTGGGTTGCCCTAGTCCACGTCGGCTCCATAATAATGAAAAGCATTTTCATGGCTGTGTGTCAGACTCAGCTTTGGAATCTTTAGCGAAATCTAATCTGTTTTTACAGTTGGTTTGCAGAGAATGGGACACTTCTTGATCAAAGGCAAAGGTGCCTTTCCTGTGAGCCCCTTCCTGTTTTGCAGCATCGAGTTGCCCTTTCACTGGCGTTCCTTTTAGAGAGGTTCTTGTGTATCCAAGCTCCCCCTGGGCAGAGGGAACTCCCTCTGCAGCGCAGATCTGCCCTTTGATTAGTCACTCTGGCCAAAAGGTCTTTCATGCCTGACTGGTATGGCAAAGGAGCGCCTGATTCCTTGCAGAAAGGCGGAAGTCTGGAGTGGTTTGCTGAAGAGGAAATCCACCCGTTCAGGCACATGACCCAGTGACAAGAGAGCGAAGGGACCAAAGGGTGGTGTTGAAGGTCGGCATCCCTGGGCACCTGGGAAGGCTCACACCACAGCAAAGGTGAGCACGGCTGCCCCTGCTCCTTGCCCACCTGACAGCAATGCCTTCTGCAGGTATGCAAACAGAAGTGAGAACAGAGAGGAAAGCACATCCAGTCTGTTTAGGCCTTTCTCTGGATGGTGTTGCAGGCCGGGCAGAGAGACCAAACGAATGGGCAGACAGGTGGATCCACTAAGGGAATCTTGTCCAAACACACACAAAATCTGGGCCCAAGTCTGATAATTTAAGTATATCTTAGCAGGTGGCCAGAGATTGCAGAGCTGGTGGTGGGTTCTGCCACTTGATTGATTGATTGATTTATATCCTGTCTTTTTCCTACAAAGGGCTCAAGGCAGCTTACATCATTCTCCTCCTCCATCTTATCCTCACAACAACAACCCTGTGAGGTAGGCTGGGCTGAGAGTCTGTGACTGGCCCAAAGTCACCCAGTTGGCTCCATGGCTGAGGGGGGACTTGAGAACATGATATAAGGTCTCCGGGGAGCCACTGCAGCTCCAAAAAGTTGCCTTGAAAGAAAACGTGGGGTGGGGCACCCCCACTGGCCTGGCTGGAAGCAACTCAGCATCATATGCAGGAATACACTGCATGAATCCCACTTGGGGTGCTTGATTAATGGAGCACAAACAGTCCCAGGCTGCCTCTTTTAAGATTAGAATCCCACGAGAGCTGTCTGAGACTTACCCAGGAGATTCAAATATTTAGAGCAGAGGTCAAAAGGAGACTTTTCCTGCCAGACCTGTTTGCCTTTGTCAGATTTTAGAACACATCCAGCTGATTCATACCATGCTAGACCATCATCTAACCCATTCATCCGGATTCTGGATGGGTGGCCCTTCAGACCCTATCATATGAGATCCTCTAACCAGATACTGACCCATCACACAGACGCTGTAAGAAGGGCAAGCTTCACGTTAGGCATAAGTAGGAAAGGCATTGGAAAATAACCTGCCAAGATCATAGTGCCGTTATATACGTCCCTGGTGCCACTGCACTTCAACTACTGTATACGATGCCAGTTGCTACACCTAAAAAAAGAAATTTATGCAGAGAAGGGCAGCTGAAATGATCAAGGGTTGCACCAGCTCCTCTATGAGGAAAGGTCACAACAGTTCCAATTATTTGCCTAGAAAAAAGCCATGTAAAGGGAGACTCGATAGAGGTGTACAGAGCGATGCACGATGGGGAGAGAGGGCAGAGGCAGGCATGCTTCCTGTAACACCAGAGCCCAAAGCTGATTGGTGGGAGATTCAGGACAGATAAAAGGAAGTCCTCCTTCACACAGTGCCTTCCGTAAGATGGCACCAACTTAGATGACTTTACAGGGCGATTGGACAAGTTCATGGAGGAGAAAGCTATGTACAGCACCTGCTGGGGAACATGGGTGAAATGGTGACAGTGCATTCACGTCCTGCTTGCCGGTTTCCTCTGGGCATGTGTTTGACCACTCTGTGAACAGAATACTGGACTGGGCTGTCCTGCACGCTCCACCGAGCATGCCCCTGATCCTTCGGTCCGCTTAACTTGACAACTCACCCATTGGCTGTTTAATAATGTCCAGCTGTATCTGCATTTACATAATATTTACTAATGAAAAATCACCATCAGTACAGAAGCTTGACTAAACGAACAACACCCTCCATCCCATTCCCCTTATGAAAAGCTGTCTCGAGATCTGCTTGATAAAGATGGGATAGAAATGTTTTAAATGAATGAACGAACGTTCCCATAAACAGCTCCTCTGAAATTAGTGTAATTCTCTAGAGCAATCAGCTAGCATAGGCTGGTCTACTCAAGGAGGAGGAGAGCAAAGATGTCTGTGCAGGAAAGCTTAACGATCAGAACTGTGTTTATGTATGTCTTCCTAAAGTTTATCCAGTCCTGAAAGCAGCAACTTACAACTTTTACTGGAGCTGACAAGTTGCTATCAGTCTTTGCACCCTGGCAAAATGCAGCATGATAGGCTGACCTTGCACGGAATCCACCTGCCTAGTGGTGCTACCAGAAGGTAGCTTCCCCTTTTCTGCCTGCTCCTATAATAGACCCCTTGCTGACTGACACGCACACGCACGATCCCTCTCTCTCCAGCTGGTTTGCAAAGGCCTGCTTACTGCATCAGGCTTTCAACAATTCTTAAGTTTCAGGGGACTGGATTCTTCATTTGTGCTGCTGCCTTTTGTGTATGTAGGAGAGAGGTCATAGCTAGTCATGTATAGATTTCATTAAATCCCTTCCATCTGTGAATTGCCAAGCATCTTTCATTCTGTCATATGCTGATTGATGAAACTGGCTTTTTTCTCAATTTCCCGATGTGTGTCTGTGCTGGAAGCACACACTTGCACTCACGCTGCTTTCCAAAACTTAAGCATTTGTGTAAGGCCCGCCATCTGCATTTTCACACTTTAGCTTATGGTGGCGGGGAGGGGAAAAATCACATTTCCAGACACTGTTGCTTTAGTTTTCACATTTTTGTATGATGTTTTCCATATAGTTCCAGGAAGTTTTTTTTTTTTTTTTTTTTTTTTTTAAGGTCTACAAGCCTAAGAAGTCCACAAGACTCAGAAGAACCTGGCCTGGCCTGGCCTGGCCTGGCCTGATCCACAGGTTAGATTCAACAAAATCCAAACTTCTTTGAAGCACTTGTGGATTTCTGTAACATCCTAGATAAAGCACATTTTTTACACAGGAATGGCCTCTACCTGAGATGCTAGAAAACCACTGACAGTAAGAGTAGACCAGCCTTCTCGAATTTGGCACCTCCAAATGTACAGACTATGATTACACCATCCCCAAACAGCAGGCTGGGAATTGTGGTCTGATACACATGGAGGGCACTAGACCAGGGAGAGTTAGAGTAAGTTATAAGGACGCCCTTTTCCTTTTTGCAGATTTGAAGTTATTTTCAGAATGTCTTCCATAAAACGTTCATTATATGGCTGCCCATGCCTTAAGATCATCTTGCATGGTCTTACTCCTGGAGTCGCCTTGAAAGGAAGTAAAGAGGGTGACTACTTGGGGAAGGGCCTTTTCAGCAGTGGCACCTTCTCACCTTCGCTCCCCAGAGAAGCAAGCCAGGTGGTGAATCTGTACGAAGCAAAAACTTTTCTATTTGCTCAGCATTTTAATGGTTAGATGGCCATTATTACATCTACAACCAGGTCTCTTTATATGTGTTTTTAATTGGGATCCTGTGTTTACTACTTTGTTTAAATTTAGTTGCAAAATTTGTTGTTTAGCTTTATTGTTTCATCAGATTGTTTTATTGTTGTTTACTCTGTTTTAATACACTGTATTAGGTTTGGGATTTTATTGTTTACAGTTCAGAGAGCCAGCATAGCTGAGTGAATGGTAGACATTTTTAAATTAATTAATTATCAAGGCAAGAAGAACGGTTCTAGTCTAGCCACAACTAGATTTTTTTAATGCACAGATATTATTTTTAAAAGCATTCTTGATCCTTGCCTCTGTTTTATCCTACTTGTTTTTAAATCATGCTTATGTGCTTTATTTAACTGTTTCTCATTATTTTTCAATGTTCTAATGTGTTTTGTTGAGTCCGTGACCACATAATAAAGATTGAAAAAAATTATCAATCACAAAGGCATTACATTCTCATTATTATTAATTTACCTCCCACCACAAAAAAGAAGTCTCAAAGTGACTTACATGCTTAATACAAAAATTTATGATGACTATACTGGGGAAAAACAACCCCAAAATCAATCCAAATCCTAATCAATCCTAATTATTTGCAGTAACGCAATAAATGTCACAAAAATTTAATCTAAAAACAATACAGTAGGAAAAGCATCCATATGTCACATCTATCTCTAGAATGAAGTGGAATAGGCAAGATCACAGATTTACCTCCTCCTCTGATTCCATCTTTGTGGATTTGTTGGCAGTCCTTGTACCAACAAGGTCCTTTTTTCAGAAATGTACAATAACTATAACAAAGTTTGGCCTCTGGCCTATGCTTCGTGTGAAAAGTGCTACAGATATCACAAAGCTGTCTCTTCCATGTATTCCTGTTGAGTGGATTAGATCTAATTCTTCCTTGGCACATCCTGGATGATGGCTGTTAACCAGGGCCAATTATTAAACCAACCACAAAATACAACATGCCTACCAAGTACAAGTTTGCTAAACTGCACTGCGTTAGAGCTCTTTTAAAAAACCCCTCACTAATATTAGCAGAATCTCAAGCTGCTAAGCTACAATTTAACCACAGTAATTCACCATGGAGCCGGCTCCCCTGGTATTGCCATGAACATTGTTTTCACTTTCATATAACGAGCAATTGGTTCAGGCCTTTAATGAGTTACAAGAAAAACAACACCAAAAATTAAGATCAAGAGACTTCAATGCCCAGGGAGGTAAGAAAGTTGTAATTAAATAACAAAGGACACAAGCTGAATAAAGAAAGAAAGAAAGTGTAATCTTATTATGGAATATAGCAAATGGTTTGCTTTAATTTCCACCCGGAGTTCAGAACCCAGTTACTTATTTTCATTTCCTTATTTCCTTAAGACTCCTTAATGAAGGGCTTCTCTGCAAAGGGGGTTTAACCCACTCGTTTTCTCAGGCTTCTTTGCTTTTTACTGTGGGAGGAACGGATTCCTCACCAGCACCAACGTTTGCATTTCTCTGCCTTTCTATATACTCTAGGGGGCGCTGTGGTGTAGCTGAAAACGTGTGACTTTTCAGGAGACGTTTGTTCCAGTTTGCATTTTAAAACCAGAACTTCCTCTCTCCAAAAAGCCCTGCAAAAATGGCTAGGAGACATGGGAGAGGACCAGGGAGTCATGAAAAGGGACTGAAAAACTTGTGTGAGCAAGGGAACGCGTGTGCACAATGAATGCTTTGAACTGGAGAAGCAAATTCAAATAAGGGGCAGCTAGAAGGAAGGATTTGGAGTCCCTCCGCTGTAAGCATCTGATCAACTGAAAACTCTTGGACTTGATTAAGACTGCAAAACCTCAAACAAAGGTCTATTTCAAACAGAGGATTTTCCTCTGACAGCCCTTGAGAGGAAGGGCAGTTCTCTGCAAAGGTGAACACATGACCATTCTGCTCCCTGCCTGCTCCTCCAGTGTGGCTACAAAGAAAAGTTCGGCTTTCACTGCTGCTTTGAATGACCCCAACTTTTGCATCATCCAAACCTGATAAACCATGGTTTACCTCAACTCTCACTGATGCAAACAAACCACAGGGCTTTCTGAGACTGACTTGTTTGCAGTAACCAGAGTTAAGATTACTTGCAGTCTGGATCACATGCTAAACTACAGGGAATCTACAATGGGAGTTTTTGATCTCTTCATGACCATGCTATCATTTCCCATGATGTCCAATTACAGCCACTCCAACTGCTAGCAAGTTTGGAAATGGGACTTGGTGCTTCCCTTCCTCAAGTGACCAAAGGAATAAGAACTCAAACTACTGCATATAATTCTATGTTACCCAGAAAATATACGCCCGCCCACCCCCTGAGATCTGCGGGAGAGGCCCTTCTCCGGGAACCCTCCGTGAAGGAAATTAGGAGGGTAGGTTCTCGGAGGAGGGCTTTCTCTGTGGTGGCGCCCAATCTATGGAATGCGCTCCCCAGAGAGGTCCACCTGGCGCCGTCGTTATTTGTTTTTTGGCGCCAGGCGAAGACCTTTTATTCAAACGTCATTTTAATTGCGAATATTATTTCCTTATTTTTTGGCCAGGGTGACTTATTTTATATTGTTAATTCATTCTATATTTTTAATGTATTATATTTTAATTGATGTTTTGTGAGCTGCCCTGAGGCTTCGGCAAATGAGGCGGCATAGAAATTTTCTAAATAAATAAATAAAATGGAAAAGGGAGCGTGTGTAGCCCAAATTATTAGAAATGTCTGGCAAGAGGAAGTATCTAGAAGTCAGACCTCAGGACATGGCATTTGCTTCCTGGGAAAGGAAAGGTGGGATATAATCAGCATAAATAAATACACTTGACTCAGCCCTGGCTAAGAATCACCAAGCTGGGCACCAAACAAGTTCTACCACCCATTTTTATATTCTCCAAATCACACTGAATTTTATTCGGGTCTAACGTGTCTCTATTGCACTCACTAGTTTTCTCCCCAGTTTAAAAAAGGGGTAACCTTCCTCAGATGGGAATTGCTCCTCTCCAGGGATCATGGAGTTTGCCCTAACCTGCCTGAGATGAGGAAGCTAGAACCTCCACGAAGGATCTCAGCCAAACACCCAGGTTGGTGGGAGGCAGCGGTCCCAAGCCAAAGGCTGCTTCCTGTGAAAGTGCAACGTGGTGTCCTGCAACAGCAGGGGGTTGGACTGGATGGCCTTCATGGCCCCTTCCAACTCTACTATTCTGCGATTCTATGAGAGTTTAAAACCTACTCTTTTGTCATGTGTCCAGAACGAGGCAGGAAAACTGGGAAGCTGTTTAAAGCTATCAAGGTCTATTCTGTTTTGTGCAGATAGTCAAAAGCATGGAATAGCACTAAAGAAAGCCTGGAGGAACATAGATAAGAATACTCAAACCGAGGTGCCGCTAGGCACTTAAAAGATTTGGGAATCAGACCCATAGGACACAAATCTGCACGGGCTGCTTTATAATTAAATATGAAAACGAGAAAGAACGATGTATTTCAAATTCACTGAGCCATCGATTTCTCATCCAAACATTTCCAATTAAATAAATGATTCAAGGCACAGTCCTGTTACATTGATCATGAACCCCTGACCTTGGCGGTTTATGCTTATCAGATGCAGGGTGGAGAGATGAGAAAGGCTCAGCTATTCAGCCAGCCTCGTGCCACTTCAGTTGTTTGTTTCCTTCTGATCCCAATTTAGTGTTTTGGTTTTCACCATTTTGCAAGGCCTGCAACTTGGAATGAGCCACTTTCATGGACTTCCTCTTTTCATGCCCAAGTCTACTGCATGCCTGTCCCATTCACGGCTGCTTGCTGGTTTTAACAGAAATTAAACCCTCAAAGTATTTTGTACACATTCTTCAAATGCACGCACCCTTGCACACATCATTCCCTGCGTGCCCCCATTGACAAAAGCATGTTTGTGCAAATTTTCCAAATGAGTGCATGCAACCCAACAGACTTCTTTCCTCGCAAGCCTGGAAAAATATGGATTTCTCACTACCAACTGAGTCCATTTCTGCATTTGGTAAATAATAATAGTAAGAGAGGAAAATGCACAAATTCAAAGGAGAAAATTGGTAAGAGACCTTGCCAATCTCTGCCCGGGACCTTCAATTCTGAAGCTCCCCCGCCCCATAAATCCGCCAGTCAAAATCTAGCCGATAGGCACTGCTCTCCATCCCATCTTAAAGACAAGACAGGTTAGAAGCAGGATATTTGTACCTATGGATCCCCAAACTGGCATGTTCTCCACCAGCCACCACTGAAGATAGTTCCAGGTGAGCATATGGTTAAGCTGCCCTCAGAGAGCGCCTTCCTCTTGACACACCCACCTCCTCCTTACCTGTGTGGCAGGTTCCCTTTATCCATTCCTGCAAGGCTCCATCTGCACACACAACATGGCAAGTACAGGGAAGTGAAAGATGCAGCTTCATCACCTGTTCATTGCAGGTACTCAGTGATAAGATTTTGAGTTCTGCACACCAAAAGGTTTAAGAAAGATGCAGACAAGCTGGAAAGGGTTCAGAGGAGGGCAATGAGGATGATCCAGGGACTGGAAACTGAGCCCTGTGAGGAGAGATGGAAAGAACTGGCCATGTTTAGCCTTGATAAGAGAAGACTGAGATGAGCTACGATGCCACTCTTCAAAAACTTGAAAAGTTGTCACACAGAGGAGGGCCAAGATCTCTTTTTGATCACCCCAGAGTACAGGACACAGACGAATGGACTGAAGTTTCAGGAAGCCAGATCCTGGCTGAATCTCCTGTTAGAGTAAAAATTTCCTGTTAGAGTAATATAACAATGGAATCTCTCCCGCCCGCCCGCCTGCCCGCCCATTGAGCCTCACAGGTGCAGAGTGGATCGCCAAGCAGACATGCCTGACAACTTCATTTCCCAGCATGCGCTGCTCCTGCATTGCAGATCAAGCAGGGAGCTGCTGCTGCTGCTCCTCCCCCTTCTCCCCCTCCCCCTTCTCCCCACCTGTTTTCCCTTCAGGGAACTCCAGGTGGCTCACATTGACCACCTTCTCTTAATCCTGTCTTCACAACAACCCTGTGAGGTAGCTTAGGCTGCGTGCCAGGGACTGGCCCCAAGTCACCCAGTCAGCTTTGTGGCTGACTGGGGACCAGAACCTGATCTTCCAGATCCCAGTCTAACACTGTGACCACTACTCTCCCTGGCTCTCTAGCTCAGTACCGTGTCATCTGACTGGTCATGGAGATGACCTCCAAAGCTCATTCCAATTTCATGATTCTGTGCTTCACTGCTAAATTTCATCCAGTTAATTTCATAAGGATAATAGTTGCAAACCATCCAGTTAGGTGTTTTTGGTATTCCAAGCCTTACCTGTGATCCTATTGCTCTGGATCTTTTTTGTGCACCCAAGAATGGTGGCAGCAATGACTGGGGGACTTGCTCTAAACTCCAGCCAAGCTCTGCAACAGACTGGCTTTTTCTGAGTCACCAGCTTTTTACTTTCCAGAACAGTATGCAAATACAGGCGTACAAGAATTCAACAAATAAAAAAGACAGCCTGGTGTGCATTTCCCTCTAGCTAAGGTGTGAAAATGTGGGTTTGGAGGAGGGGGAATTTGCACATTTGCAAACTGCACCCCTCCCAATGCAAGTTCAGGAAATTGAGAAAAGTCCAATTCCATTAACGAGCAAACACAAAATGAAAAATACCCAGCAGTGCACAAAACACAGACAGAACAAGTTTGCTAAAAGACTTGTATTCTCAGCTATCAGGCATTCTCTGCTGGGTGCTTTCCAGGTACTCCTCCATAAGAGGAGCTGGGACCACTGTGAGTTGGTGGAGGGAACTTGGCAGTTCTTCCAGATTTGAAATTGGTGACCACTAGCTTATCATGTCCTCAGTACTCCAAACAATCTTCCTGGGACGAGTCCTCGGCTTCTGCTATTTCTCTCTGGGATTCTTCACTGCCTGGGTTTTCCAAGCCTATTGCTGTTTCAAGCTCTGTTTCAACAGCCCTCCCTGTTCTTCACCTCTGCTTCACCTTCCATTTTCCTCTTAAAGGTCATGCCTTCCTCCCTTCCTTCGCTTCCATGTATGTGAAGGATGCTTGCTCCACTTACATAGCATGGGTTCACAACCCCTTGGTTTAAGCCAAGGTCAGTGCCAGCAATAGACAGTCCGAAGACCAGAGAAGAACCAGATGAACAGTGAAAGACAAATCTGGGAGCCCATGCAGAGGTGCTCTTGAGGTGAAGATGTTTCAGCCTGAGCCTTCGCAGGTCAGGGAGGTCACCAGCATCCCTGAGGTTTTGTCCGAGGCGAGTGTGCAATGAGTAAGTATACAAACCTACAATGGCATGAGTATACCTTGCATTTCTCAGATCTTGAGGTCCCCCAGAACATGCCAATGCATCCCTCTGGTTTCTGCTGGCACAATCTGACAGCACTCATTAAGGAAAGTTCATCATTAAAGGAATTCAGTTCAAGGCACCACCTTACGTCAAGAAGGAAAGGCCTCCTTCCACCATGAGCATGGAGTTAGGAGACCATGGCACTCTGCACATGTGTAAAGGCCCTCTTTCTTTATAAGGCCCGTACAACTTTCAGTGTAAGAGAAGGCAAGCAAGGAGACCGCAATTGCAGACCTATCAGCTCAAAATAAAAAGCTCCCAACTTCCATGGACAGCATCCACTTGACCTGTTTTGCTCAGCCTAGCACAAAGTGGGAGCAACAGTTCAATTACTATGATTTCTTTGACAAGGAGGCTTTTTTCCCAAAGTAAAAAAGCAGAGACTACGGTTAGAAAGCCATTAAGCACACACTGGAGTTATTAGAAGGCTGTAAGAGGACGCATGCAAGGAGAGACGAGGACCCTATATTCCTTCCACTCATCTATTTAGTGTCTATTCGCATTTGTCCAAGAAAGGTGCTTGTTATGGCCAATCATTCCAAACCCAATTTTTGCTGACTTTGGTAAACTAATGGAGAATGGCCTGCCTGGAAGAGAGAGAGAGAGAGAGAGAGAGAGAGAGAGAGAGAGAGAGAGAGAAGAGCGCATGCGAATGAGAGCATCATAGATGATTCCATGCTTATGTCACCGATTGGATTAGGAATGTAATCAAACAGATAACATGCAGATAATTAATTAACAAATTGGATGCTCCCAGCAAAAGGGCCACAGCCTCAGCAGCACTGCTGCAAGTCCCATCTGGATCCTTACGGAAGAGCAGCCTCCTTGGCATTAACAGGATAATTAAGAGTTGATTTGCTAGAGCCAAGGGCTGTAACAATATTACAGAACAGTCACTCCTAAAACGCAGCTGCCCCTGTACGCAAGCGAACAGACAGTACTACAACATGGAAAAGCAGGTATCATATGCAATGCAGCCAAAGCAGAACTTCAAAACACACAGAACCCTTTCCTAGGAAGGACGGACCAACTATGGTTGATACCTTAGCATAAGGGTGGGATCCACCAGCAGCACCACAAGACTGGCAGAGCAGCCCTGCACGAAGTCTTGTCCTTCCCCGCCGGCACGAGAGATCCATGCAGAGCAGAGGAAGCCAAAGCGGATGGCATGGCCTCCCTCTTACGGGTCTGCAGAGAAGAACTCCAGGAATCATGTTCACCCCCTGCCACTTCTCAACCAGAGTTGCTTAGTAACTTCAGTTGGAAGTTGGAACAGCCTCTACTTTGGACTACTTCTTTAATGGGTTCAAGAACTTCTAAATTATCCAAAATGCTTTCGCTGGATGGAGCACAGCACTCGGGGAGAGAAGCAAACCTGCTTGAATTGCCCGGATTCAGTTCCAAGGGCTGCTTCTTAGTTCAGAAATCATGGGTTCACCAGAAAAACCACAGGCACAAGCAGCACTGCCCCCAACACAGCAGCACTCCTCTCCGCAGACCCACACCGAGGCAACACACGTAAGAGCATCTTGCTTGGATCGTCACTAAACGGTTACTCTCTCTACAGGAATTTCATCCATCGCTCAAACATCCCTTGCCCTCTTCTCCAAGGTTGTTCCCACACCGATCCTCTGGTATTGAGAGAGCTAGGATAACCTAGACACACAAATACCATCATGCATTAACTATCACGAACAGTTTGGCCCTTAGACACAGTGGGGTCTGACCACTCGCAATCCCAAAGAAAATTGCTGTGGGTTCCAGCGCAAGAAGGGCACTAAATGCCGTTTTCCTGAAAGCAAGATTCCCAAGTAGGCATGCAATCAGGGCCACATTTCTGACGGTGCAAACCAGACTAGCATCCCTCGCCGGGGACAATTGTGGTAGTGCAGTGACATGTTGGATGCGCGTCAGGTTTGGCATCTCTGGCTGGTAACACCAGCCCTCCCTGGCCTGCTCCTGCCCCTGCGCTGTGCACTGGTTGCATTTTGCTTCCATCGATGTTTGTATCTAAAATCCTTGGGAGCGACTCTGAAAGTGGCTTTCCCAGGCAGGCACCTGCGCTGTGGCCCTGCTCTGAAGAATTCAATCGCCACCTTTCTCCATAATGCATCCGGCCCATCACTTGCTCTCGGTTTAAGGGCTACCCTTGACACTTCTCAGAAATTCTAGTGGGCCCCAACTGCCCTAGCCAGACTGAGTGCTGGAGTTGGTTTATCAGGAGGTATCACTCCACCTCTTTTCCATCTACATTTGTTTGAGTGATTTTAGAGCTCAATTCAAAGTATTGGATTAAGGGAAAATTCTCTAAGGGAACACAAAAAGAAAACAACTCCTTATATTCCAAGCCATATGATCGTAAGCCATTTTTCTTGGTGGAAAAGTAGGGTACAAATCAGTAAAATAAAGCAAACCCACGAGGCATAAGCATGGCTCTGTGGCCATGGAATGCCGACTAGTCGTTGGGTCAAAGAACAGAAAGCTGGGAAGGGGAGAAAGGGGAATGGATCAGGTCCCAACACCAGTGCATTTGGGGTGGCCATGTGCCTCTTGCCGAAGTCGTCTTTCTCTTAAAGGCGGCTGCAGCAGAACAAGGACAGAGCAGCGTGCTCAGCCCTGCCTGTGGTTCATGTGGATGATGTCATTGTGCCTGTCTGCTTGAGAGCACTGGAAAAGCCATAATCCACTTACAACCTTTCACAGCAACTGAATCAGACAGTGCACATCATTACATGGTGCTCCATGAATAATTGCACAGGGAGCCTTTTAATTCTCTTAAGCAGTACCTCCACCTCCGAGAGGTGAACCGAGCAGGACGAGAGGCCCAGCATGTCATTTCCTGAGCAGGCAATAAATCTCCACCAGGAAGCTGCCTGCACCTGCCTAGTGGCGGCTTCAGGCGTCCACTGTTGCAATCCGGAGGGAGCCAGAAAAACAGCCCATCCTGGGCTGCCAGTGGCCTGTGTCAGCGTAGGGCATCCCCGTGTTCTTTTACAGAGGACTGTCCCATTTTGGGAAGATTGTTCTGGTTAGTTCCCATTTAGAAACTAAAAACCTTCAAACATGGGAACTTTTGTGCAACAAGAGTTGGCATTTGAACATCAAACTGAACGGGTAGGTACAAAGATCATGGATTTTCACCGGAGGATGAGATGCAGTGTCTTTCTCTTGAAATGAGGGTCATTTTTAAATTTGCATCCATTAGTAAGTGCAAAGCACTGTCTTCTGTGTGGGATGATACATGTCCTTTTCCTTGGCAATTCTTAAGTCTCCCATTTGCCAGCTGATGGAGGCGCTTGCCACTTGCCAGCTCACCAGTTCGACAGGCTGGGTCCAGGCCCACCAGCAGGAAGGAGAGACTCTTGGAGCCAAACTAGATGTGATGGCAATTCAGTGATTGCAATTAATGCAGTGTATGGGTGTATTAAAACTAAGAATGGTGTTGACAAATCAGGACATCCCAAGTCCTGATGAAAGTTGGCCTGAAAATGCTATCTATAGGGACAGATACCTCTAGAGAGCCAGCGTGGGGTTGCGAACCCTACTAGGGACCTGGGAAATCCAGCTTCTAACCCTCGCTCAGCCAAGAAACACACTGGGTGACTTTGGGGAGGTCGTAGCCCCTCAGCCCAACCTGCCTTGTCGTGAGGATGGGGATATGTAAGAGGAAAAAGGCAAGATAAAAATGCAGTGCAAGAAGTAAATACAGCACCAGCATCCTTCCCTCTGCAAATGGAAGCAGGAGGAGCTGTCGCAGCTGGTGGGTGAAAGAGTTTGGCTCTTCCTGTTGCCCACCGCTGCTTGCCTCTCCCTCACCCACAGCAGCTACCCAGCTATCTCTGAATTGCATCTTCCTTACATTCACTGCAATGATGTGGTGCCTTATTTCTCCCTTCCTAGATTCAAACCAAAGGAGCAGCACCGACCAATTGGACACAAGCACAAACCCAACTAGCCAACCAGCAAAACCACGAGCAGGCCAGCAGCCAAAGGATGCCAGGGGGATACCGGCCGTGCTGTGGCAATGGTGCCTCCTGGTCTTACAGGCTTCCCTGGGACCCTCACAGCCTTTGGGTGTAGCTTGGTCCTGCAAGGGCTGCTACTGCTGCTGTTACTATTATTACATCACATCTGTACCCTGTCTTCCTTTTGCAAGGGACCCAAGAGAGCTGCTATGGTTCTTCCCTCTCATCCTCACTACCACCACCCCATGAGGGAGGTTAGACCGAGTAACCGAGACTGCCCCAAAGTTACCCAGTGAGCTCCAGGGCTGAGTGGGGACTAGAACCTGGAGCTCCCGAGTTGCATCCCAGCACTCTCAACCACTACCCCACGCTGGCTGACCCATTAGCTTTATAAGGTGGAGATGCCAATGTGAATTCATACAGCCACACACATTTTTGGACTCTTCCACCCAAAAGTGGCGGTAAGAACACCTGCACCTGCATTTTTAAATTCAGCACCATGCCACTGAGCACTTGCGTTCAGGGTTTGTACTGCTTCATGAAAGGCATATTAAAAAGTTTACAGAACTCACCGAGAGAGATATTCTTATTCAGTCACTTAAATGTCTTTTTAAAGACTCTTGAACAGATTAACGGAGACGTCTGCCTAGAGCTTGCAACTGTGCTGGCTAAACAGTACCTTGCATTTCGAGGCACTATACGAGATAGTAGGAACGAGCAAGGGGAAGGGGCTAGCAGCCTCCTAGCCTGCTTTTGAGTCAGAAGGTCGGCAGAGTCCAACCGCACCGCAAAGCAGGGCTTGCAGAATCTGTTCCATCTACTCCTACAGAAAGTTCCCATGACCACCACTTCTTAGTCCTCAGTTTGCAAAAAGGGCATCAACTGTATCTGTGGCTCAGCCTTTTCTAATAGCTTTAGCAAAGCAGCAACACAAGGGACCCTTCCGTGTCCTGCAAAGACAGGTGCTGCCCTCTAGTGTTTGAGAGTAGCTTTTCTGGGTTCTTCGTTTCTCAAGACCGCTGCTGCTGAAATGGCTGTCTCTCCACCTGCTTCTATTTCTGCATAGCACACCACACTAAGTGGCCTTTCTTACAGCATCCTGAGATGTGCAAACTGGTAAACCCAGAATGACTCCACAGCCACACCAAGCACAAACATGCAGGCATATCAGCAAATCCAGCCGTTTTCATCTCCTTTCATCTAAAGGAGTGGGCCTTGTGCAAAATGAATGGGTCTTCCTTGCCCATTCAAGACCAAGCCATTGCCCCAAATACTTACCATTCGAACAAGGACAGTAAACAGCAATAAACTGTTGCTTGGGGAAATCCTTTCCCCACCCTGCCAGTTGCTGTAAGGACTGCAGGTAAACTCAGAAGGAACAAGAGCTTTGGACACAAAACTTATGGGTTCACTGCCATCTCCTCTGAGTGCACGCCATCAAACACTGCTTGCTAAAGGGCAATGCCAGTGGTGCCGTGATCCACGTTTCTCCCTCCAAGCAGTACCAGCCTCAGCAGTATTTCTTTGCTTAATGATCTTCATTGCCACACAAGCGTCTCCGAGCATGCACAAAGCAGAGCATTGAACCCTTTTTACTGTCCATTCCCTGAAACTCTCCTCATGAGCCCTTCTGTATCTCAACACCAGGGGAGGACACGGTGAGAACTGGCATGCCTCCATTCCTTCTGTTGTGCCCCTCATTGGGCTTCCCTCTGGCGATGACAGCGAGTGACCAGGTCGACCTCTGCAGGGGGCAGGAGTTCTCCATCGGAGAGACTTCCCATCTTGATGTCTCCTCCTTCAGGCTGCAATTCCTTAACATCCCCAGGTTGTCTAGCCTCCTCACCGGCCCTTGGACTAATCTGCCCTACCTCCACCTATTGTTGGGTCTCAGCTGGAGTTTGAGTGGGTTCAAAAACAGTCTTATCCTGGAAATCGGAATCAGAACCATCAGAACCACCGGCACGAGAAGCCTCCCATGAGCACACATAAAGCTGGGCAGGACACACACGCACAAGGAGTGGTGAACTTCCTGGAATGGCGTGGCTCTCCAGTGGGGAAGGGATCTGAGGCTAGAGAAGGTTCAGCTTTGGTCTGCTCCAGCACATCTCCTGTTGACCAAGGAGATTAACTAGGTGAAATTAACCTAGACTATGCTGATAGAGATTTGATATTAGCAACATCAGAAGCATCACGCTGGATCAAATGGGAGGGATCCACCTGGTCCAGCAGTTGTGTGCACATTGCCCGAACATTGTGGCAAACCCTAAACAGGGCATGCAATAGACTCCTGGGGTCTTCTCCACCAATGGGTGTCCACAGACCTATTGCCTCTGGGTGCTCCATGGAGCCTTCTTCCCACAGGTCCCTCAGTGAGCTTCATGGCTATGTGGGGATTTGAACCTGTATTGCCTGATTTCCAGCCCGACACTTAAGTGGACTTAACTCGTGATCCTTTAAGTTCCTGCTTTCTTGCTGGCATTTCTGGCATCAACACAAGTGTGAGGAGAGGGAACTGGAGGCTAAAAGAAGTGGGGCAGAAGTAAGAGAGGAGAGGCAGTAGGGGAAGAAAAGCCTCCAGGTGGGAAGGAAGAGGTGAGGACAAAAATGTAGGAATCCTGAAAGGGGAGATAAGAAAATGTGCCTATAAACCGCCCCCCCCCCCCCCCCCCCCCCACCCAAAGCAGACCCCCCACAACACTGTCCTATCAGCTTCAGGTCTAAAAGTTGGCCAATGTCCATTCGAATCTCTGTACCACGTTAACCAGTAGATCCGCTTTTACTTTGAAAAGGTGGGAAACCTGATCATAGCTCTCGCAGTGTCTTACCTAGTTTGGTCCCTAGAAGAAAGAGCTAGCAAGAATGCAGGTAAGAAAACTAAAATGTGCTATGCATTTTTCATCTCCCAAAAAGCACACATACAGTCCTTTAACTTCCTTTCGACTGAAGTAGATGCAAATTGTACAGAATTCTCCATGCAGCAAAAAGCACCCACACAAGAACAATTTCTCCCTCACCACCTCAGTGATCTTTACTTTAACTAGCCTGTCTTCATCTCTCTCTCACTCTTTCTCCATCAACTTGCTTTGAAAATGAGCTCTTCCGCAAAGTATGAGTAGACTCACATCTCATGGAGAGAATTCCAATCCTGCTTGACTTTTTAACACTGAAAAATCAGTCTATTTATTTTATTTCCCCTCCACATTACAAGTTTCATATCAAAATTAGAAGAGATTAATCTAAAAGATATCCTGTAACAAGGCAAACTGGTGACTTTAACAGCGATATTTAAAAAAAACATTCCTTAGAAAAAATGGCAGTTGATATTTCAGGCTCCTCAGATATTTCGCAATAGTTTCGAGGTTACCTGTGTCATCCCCACCCCTGCCCTGATCATCTTGTCCTGTGCACCAAGCATCTCACACACAAGTGGACCACTTTACTTTGACCCATTCCTTATAAACCGAGAGAGGCACAAGAATAGAAGATATGTCTGGATGCAAAAGAGCAAGAGAGAAAGAAGGCACATATTTATAGACAGTCAACAGCTTTGGAATCCACAGGGACTGGCGCTCACATCCTAAGTTTAAGGAACAAAATCCCTTTTATCTGTTTTTCCATGGCAACGAATCCATTATGCTTGCATGCTTTAAACAGTGTGGTGCATCTTTCAGCTGAAATCACGGTCTGGAAACACAATGGGAGCAACCAGAGTCCACAAGTAGAGGAGAAGCCCAACCCAACTGGAAGAGATCTTCACCCAGACCGCAGGCCAAGGGCTGGTCAGCTGCTGATGTTCTTGGTCAGGTCTGGGGAAAGAACATACACATGAATCAAGCCCAGGCTTAAAGACAGATCCAAGAACATTGCGCTAAGTTACCTGCCTTGCCATCACTTGTCCTGAATACCCAAACTTTCCTCTTCCTGTGAGGCAGGTGAGTGAGACTGAGAGATTGCTTGCTTGCTTCTGTTCAGGCTTGCTCAAGGTCATTGAATGATTCCTTATTCCCCACATGCACTTTTTAAAGACAAGGTCATGGGGACAAGTTTGTTGATAGATCTCTGGAACATCTACATTTGGAGGTTGCATGGCCCCAAATATCAATCACAAGAGCAGACAAGATCTACTGCTGTCCCAGCATGCTTCTTGGTTTCCAAAACTTTATGGCAGAGGCCTTGACTTCTTTCAGCCTGCAAGACAAGTTTCATTTCAGAGAAGCTCCTGGGGCTTCCCTGCAGCAGACAATGCCAAAGGCACCCAACTAGTACAATGTTTTAACATATAGCTTTATCTTCCAACAGCTAAGTCAAGCTTCCTTTCCCTCCAATGGCTTCAGAAGTGGTACTGGATAGCAATGGCAAACCTCTCTGTTTTTTCCCCAGAAAGAGAAACTGCCCTTGTTTCTTTATTCCAGTAGTCTGGAGGTTTTGACTCTTTCAACCTGAAGACCAAAATCAATTTTAGAGCTGCTTTTGTGATAAACAAGGAGGAAGGCAAAGGGGAAGGGGCTAAAAGACCAGCACTTTACAGCTTAAATCCCTTACTTCCAGTAACTAACCATTGAAGAAGCATTTCAGCTATTTAGAATGGGAGTGGAAGAACTTCACAGAGGATGGAAAGCCAACAAACTATTGGTGGACAGTGAAAAGGGATGAGTCTAAAGTCATATGTGTGACTCCCCCTCCATTACATTTTAACTGGGTCTCAAAAGTTCACCTTGAACAGTAGTCTGTGAAATTGCTTTAAGCCCCCTTAATAAATGACTACTCTTAATCTTTGCATTATTTGCACGGTATGGTTGAATTACCATTTGCAACCCATCTTAGCCATGTTCTGCGCTGAAAGGAACTATTTTAAAGCAAATGTGTGCTTTTTTCTCGATATTTGATCATGGCTGATGGCTGCCTGATAGGACCCACTGAGAACAGCAAGCCCTGCATGTAACAGTCAAAGACATGAGATAGACTACCAAGCCTGAGAGGTATCAAGAACTTTTCCAAAGGTGGCCCAAGGGCCATATATGTGCAAGCTGGGGGCACAGGCAGCATTAACACTTTGTTTTGGGGTTCCCCCTGAAATATTATCTACACAATTGCTCATTCCCCCTTTGTGCCCAATCCCATTTCATTTCTGTTTAGCTAGCAACACCTTCTTTCTCTTGTGAAGCCATGTCATCGCACTGATTCACTAAAAGCACAATGTTATCCAAGGTTAGACAGAAGACATACCTGCAACTCAGCATGGGGCAGCCGGCATCGTTGGTTGAAGCATGCCGGGAGCTGCAGAGGCCTTTCTCCTACCATTCTGTCTAAATTTGCAAAGGTGTGCACCCAGAAAAGATTTTTTCTGTTCCTTCTGTTAGAAGAAACTAGAAGCTTTTTAGGATCAGCCACTTTAAAAACAAAGCTTCAAGAGCAAATTCTAATTAATTTTAAAATATAGCACACTGCATTGCATCAGGACAGGGTGGGATAAAATTACACAAATGCAGCATTAAGATAAAAATAAAAAAACCCTGAGCATGCAATCCAGGGAAGTTTGCTTTTATTAATTTACATGCTCCATTAGAAGGAAAGAATCTAAGTCCATTCAAAGCAAGCCACAACTAGATGCAAAATACAACATGCATCTAAAATTCATCATCTGAAAATTAAATGCTGACTACAAACACAAAAATAGATCAGTAAATGCAGTTCAAAATGTAACCCAAAATCACGGTATATAACAACCGTAGCCTCAAATGTCAGATGCCTCCAAACTCAAGATTTGCACACATTCTGTGCTTGGAACAAGGCAACCTGGCAGAAATCTCTGCTGAGCATCATGCTGGGATGCTTATCACCACCAGAATTTCTACACTGCCTGCCCTCTGGGCAGTTCACAACAATTGTTCAACAATACAAAAAAGATACATTAAAAAACACAAACAAAATTATACAAGAGTGTAAAACAGTGTAAACATTGCAAACAATTTTGATAAAACTAGGCCACATCAAAACAACTGATAAAGCCATTAAATGCCTGGGAATAGAGGGCTGTTTTAACCTGACATTGAAAAAATGACCATGTTGGGGCCAGGTGGACCCCCATGGAGAGATCATTCCATGACTGGGGGCCCATCTCCCTTGTGATTTAGATGAGGAAGTACAAGGGAAGAATTAAATTTGCAGATGACAAAGCTGGGTGGAACAGCAAATACCCTGAAAGAGATAAGATACAGGGTGATCTAGATAGGTTAGAATGCTAGGCAGAGAACAACAGAATGAAATTCAGTGGGGACAAATGCCAAGTCCTCCACTTACCCACAAGAAACCAAATGTACCATTAAGATGGGGAATACTTGGCTTGACAATACCGCAAAGGAGAAGGATCAGGGGTTCTTGTAGATCACAAGGCAAATAGGAACCAACAAGGTGATGCAGCTGCAAAAAAGGCAAATGCTACTTTGGGCAGCATTAACAGAAGCATCATTTCCAAAACTCAGGAAGTACTAGTTCCTCTACACCTGGCACTAACCAGACCTCACTGGAGTCCTGTGTCCAGTTCTGGGCACCTAAGTTTTAAAAAGGTGCAGAAGAGCTAGAAAGGGTAGAGAAGAAGGGCAACAGGGATGTTAAGGAACGGGATACAAAGCGCTGTGAGGAAAGATTGGGAGAACAGGCAAGTTCAGCCTGAAAAACAGAAGAGTGATGGACATTATGATAGCACTAAACAAGTACCTGAAAGTCTGTTACAAAGAGGAAGGACTAGATCTCTTCTTGTCCATCCCAGAGTCCAGGACATGGAATAAATGAAATATAAGTGAATAACCCCATTCTAAAGCTATCTAGGTTGATGGCCAGTCTTCAGCTCTTGGGAGTCAGAAACCAGTGCAGAACCACCCCCCTCCCCCCCCTGGATACAGAATGCCTCTCAATTCCAGGCACAGGGAACTGTGTTCGACTTCCTGGTGGAATCTGGTTGGCTCCTGCAGAAAACAAGACTCCAGATGTGGATACAAACCCTACATACATGCCTGTAGGGTTTGCATCCACACATATCTGGAATTTAAATCCCACTAACTCAGAGGGGGTTACTTCCATGTAGACTCATACAGGATTGTGCCAGGTTGTCTACTGTGATCCAACCAGGCTGCTACATTCGGAGAAGCAAGGACAAACATGCCAGGAGCGTGTCAACAAGACACTAGCACTGATCTTAACATGACCTGCACAAGGAGCTCTGTATAGCAGCATCAGCAAAAGAGCCCCATTCCAGCTGCATAGCAACTCACAGCGACTCCTGTGTACAGCAGCCGCGGAAAAAAGGCAAGTCCAAATGGAAGGAAAGCCAGTTTGAAAGTAGGAACCAAAAATATCCTAAAGAGGGCCAGAAAAGCAGTTACTGCAAAAGCAAAAGTGCTTTTTCACATGACGCAAACCTAACCTAATGAATTCTCCATCCAGAAAACATGGGTAACAGCAAGTCACTTCAACAGCTTTTCAAATGAGATGGGCAAATTATTTAAGAATGGGTGGGACAGATCGGGTGGGAGGTGGCAAAAGGGCAGCCCCCCCCCATGTGTGTGTGTGTGTGTGTGTGTGTGTGTGTGAGGGAGGGAGGGAGAGGGAAAAGGAGAAGGAGAAGGAGAAGGAAGAGAAATGAGGTATTGCTTTTGGCCTCCGCAGTGGATTTGATTTCATTTCCAAGCTTGTGTGCATGGCAAAAACACCTTCAGAGATGTGGCTGAAAAGTGGACTGTGGGAACACAACTTACTGCGCAGACTATCCTTGCAGTGAAACCTTTTAGTGCCAGCTCCTAAACAGACTCCCACCACATGGGTGTAGTAAGAGAGAAATGCCCCAAATTACCTGCTGAGCAGTTTTAACCCTTCCACATACACACGCACAAGATTGCCTTCCAGACCCTCAAGGCCCCTTATTAGTACTGGAATTATCAGAGAACAACAGGAGTTTTGGCTGACCCCAACTGCTGTGACAAACTATTTCTTTGTTGCGGTCACCTGCCAGGCCTGCCTTCGGACACTGACTCCCAAAAAATAGCTTCCCTGAAAGCTCTTTGGCCCACAAGCCCTTGCTTCAGAACCCAGCATCCACGGGAGCGCAGGAATGGCCAGGGCGGATCTGGCAAAACGGGCCGGCTGTTGGCTGGCCTGGCGTCACAGGCCCGTCTCTACGCTACCCAAGAAAAAACGCTGAGCGGCGGCATCTTGCAGAGCTGCTTGGCACGGCTGCAGGTATGCTGTGTGACAGAAAGTCACGCTCTATAAATAGGCAAGCAGTTGCAGCTGCAGGGAGAAGTATGTATGCGAGGCAGGCAGAGAGCGAGGTCTCAAACCAGCAGGCAGGCTGCCTCCCTGATGGGGTGTCCATTCAGCAGAGGCAGTCCCTGGCCGTGAAGACTGCCTGCCTTCCACGGCTCCCCCTGAAGCTGAGCAGAGTTCAGCTGAGGAGATGTTCCCCTTCTCCTTCCCAAAAACTCCATCTTGCGGAGCCTGATGCTCCCTGCTCGTTACCTAGGCAACATCAGGTACTGGGCAAAGGAGAACACCCTAAGCCCGAGGAAAGAACTCTTTTCTGTCGCGTTCTTTCAGTGGACCCATAATTCAGTGCTGGCCTGGTTCAGATGAGAGGATAACTGCACTAAAGCTAGAGTAGAGGTTGTGGCTGAAACCCTGGCTTGCGTTCTAAGAAGCCATGGCTTGTTAACCATGAGAAATTTCATCAGGAGAAGCCATGGCCTCTTGTGGGACTGGGAACTGTATGTTGTTCATTATCATTTCTCTTGTATGGGGTGGAGTAGCCCCTATTTCAATGCCAACCCACAGTTCAACAATGACACACACACACAACTCTTAAGCATGGGTGGTCAGGTCGTCTCATTGCTGGCAGCGTATCCTTTAGCCCTGAATCAGCATCCGGTTCTGCACACAGGTGGCTCAGCCACCCTGACCAGATTTTGATAAGACCTGTGCAGAGCAGGTGGGTCCGGGTCCGGGTCCAGTCCTCAGCAACCGCCCAGTCAAAGGACAGAACAGGTGACGGGAAAGATGCCTGCAAGATGGCTGGTGCTATTCAGAGGAGACAACATAGGCTCGACCAGGAAAAGACAACTTGGTGCCCTTCAGCTGTTGGGGAACAGAACTGCAACTCCCATCAGCCCCAGCCACCAAGGATTACAGAATCTGTAATCCAAGTTCTGGAGGTTACAAGGCGGCATACCGCTGAGTAATCTAGCTTGATGTAAGGCGGCGGCCTGTTTTTTTTGGCTGGGGAAGTGGGGGGAAAAGGGAGGTCTCGCCTCCTTTCCAGTGCAGGTTCTATTACAGTGCTCTGTCGGAAGGTGGACTGGGCAGCTGTGGCTGAACTCCGGCTGAGGACAGGGAGCAGGGTTCACAGCCTCAGACTCCCGTGGGGCAGCCAAATTAAACAGCTGCCTGGGGGATACACTCCCTGCTCCTTTGGGCACCAGGCAGAAAGGAAGCAACTTTTAAAAACCAGCCAACACACCCAGGGTTCACAGCAGCACAAAATCAAGTGTGCAGACGCACTGACCTCCATCATCTCCTTTCGGATCCCCTTTCCCTTTCCTTTGCCGACATGCATTGCACGTGCACAAACACACACGGCAGAGCTATGCAAGCCCGTGGTGCTCCAGGGCACACTTTTCACTGCCATGCTTGCAGAAATAGAACCATTCACTTTGCCATTCATTTGCCTTTCACCTTTCTTCACTTTAAGAACTTGGCTAGAAGAGCAACATTCATTGGAAACTATGCCCTGTTGGATTTATCCTGTCCTTCCCATTCAACCGCGTTCATAATTTTAGCCTGCTTTTCTTTTCAGGTTATCACCAGAAACAACAACAATGCATCAGTTTAAAAGCAGACCAGATCAATTAAGAGACAAAAAGGCAGCAGAGGAGAGAGGCCAGAAAGAAAACTCAAGTCGCAAAGACAAAGCTAGGCAAATAAAGAGCTCTTTACACCATAAGGCATCCATGTGTCAAAGTTCCACCAAGGAAGAGCTCCACAATTGGGGCATCTTAACAGAGGAGGCCCCGATTCTTGCATGCACCCACTCGATGCCACATATTGGGGGCATCAGAGGGAAAATCCAAGCCATGCAGGACTTCCAGGCAGACAAGCATGGAGCCGTGGCCATGAAGGTATTTTAATTTATTTGTTGTATTTGTATGCCACCCCACAGCCTGGGGGCTCTCTGGGTGGCTCACAAAAACAGAAGCATCATAACATAACTATATTCAAATAAAACATCTAAAACCACATAAAATCAAATTAATGTAAGGTGCAAAACAGGAGGGAATAATTAACAATAAACAGCAGTGAAACACAAATGAAACCATAGTTCTAAAAGCAAGTACTCAATACAGAAGGTCTTTATTTATGGTGAAAACAGAATAATGAGTCTGCCAGTTGCTCCTTTTTAGGAAGAGAGTTCCAAGGATGATTCGCAACAACAGTGAAGGTCCTTTTTCTAGTCAATTCTCCCCTCACTTCATGGGTCATGAAGGAGGGCCTCTGTTGAAGATCTAAGTGGTCTGGCAGGGATATATGGACAGAGGTGTCCCTTTCGATATCCCAGTCCCAAGCCATTTAGGGCTTTGAATGTAAGCGCAAGCACTCTGAATTGTATTTTCACCTGAGATAGGAACCAAGCCAAGGATAAGCTCTCAAAGCATCCCACAATACAAAAGCCACTTCATGGATTCAAAGAAATTTTCAGACTCAACTCTTAAGGAAGCCAGAAGGACTCCTGCAGCCATAGAAGTGGGAGGCGGGCACAGTATCTGTCTCCAAGAGGCGTGTTTGTGTTTGCATGCCTGCTTGCATGCTTGTTTTTAAATAGGGTTTGAACAGGTCACCAGAGGTCCTTCAGAATTCTGGTACCAAAGCCAAGAAAGCTCCCTTCGTTCAGGCACCTTGAAATGATGGGCCGTCGACAATCCCACTGCCCTTGGAACAAGGAACATGTGAGGGGGAAACATACAGAAAATGCTTTCCTAACCTCACTCATTCGGAAAAAATCAGAGGAGCTTGCCAACACGTTTCATCTCTCTGAGACATGAGCCTCACGTGATGACACGTGATAGCACAGAAGTAGGGCAGAGAGCAGTTGTCTCCAGCTAAAAAGGTCCCAGGCCAGGCCTGGGAAGATGTCCCTATAGCACAAGGTCGCTTAACCCAGCCTGGTGCCCACCAGATGAACTGGATGACAGCCCTCATCTCCAGCCTGGAGCACGGCAGGAGCAAGAATCAGGGAGGCAGCAATTGGGGGGAAGGATGCCACAGGACTGACAGGGAAGCAGCCAGCAGCTCTCATCCAGCAGGCTGGAGATCGTGCCGCTCGTTCTGCACTGGGATGCTCACAAAGTGGCCGGGCTGCTGCCCCAGTGAGAGGGCCTCACCAGGCACAAGCCGACAGAGCACTGCCCCCCGGGGCACCCCAGCAGCTGCTCCTCAAAGGCACACTTCCTCCAATGCCAAAACAAGCATGTGGCCACCATAGCTAGCAGGCATGGATGGCCTCATCCTGTCCACTGCCCCGTGACTGCTCCATGCTGCAGTTCAAGGAGGGCTGCCTGAATCACACCCACGAACTTCCAGAGACACAAAGAGAACTGACAGGTCCACCCAGGGAACACGTTTCCGCAAATGCCCCAGACTGGCTTTCGACCAAAGCCATTTGGAGCTTTGTAGGTTAGAATCAGCCCTTTCAGTGGCACCCAGAAACAGACGGAGAGCGGCCAAAGATAACGTCGGAAACATGCTCAAATGGAACCGGATGAAGCCTCCAAATGGACTTCACGAGTCAGTCCCTGCATGCAATGCCTCTTGCAGCCAAACTACCTGCCCCGAGAATGGCAGCACGTAGACAGAACATCTAGTGCTCTATCATTCCTAGCCAGCACAACCTCTGATAAGGGAGGATGGGAGTGGTAGTCCAAATTACTTAAAGGGGAACAGGCTGCCTATCCTGGAGAAGCTTGATGTTAGAATAAATAAACAGCTAAGTGAGCATAGCCTCTTTTCAGAGCTGAAATACTGAAGTTGAGGAGGAAGGGATTAAAACTACCACCATCATTTTCTCTTCTGAAGTTTCCTACGGCAAGTTAAAAATATAAAGCCTGAAACGACACTGATGGAGATAATTTCATTTTAACCCCTTTACGGAGGTACAGGATTTGAGGAAAATATAAGGCACATATGACAGCAAAAGCTGCGGAAGGGTCTGACTTGTGAAGCCCTTTTGGAGGTTCAATCTGAGCAGGTTTCCAACATGGGTGCACCGTCCGCCCAGTTCCAATTGGGGCTGCTCACACTTACACTCAAGTCAATAAAAAGCTAAGCTTCAGCTACAAGCTACATGTCAGATACAAACTTATCTAAACTTGGAAGGCTGGGCCGTTTCAAGTACGTTTATTTGCAAATACGACAAACACAAAGAAGAGAGAACTCAAATGCAGGGCAGAAAAGAAGAAAAGAATGTCTCCTAAAAATATTAATGCACGATCATTATTCATCTTATTTTCAATATACAAAAGAATTTAAATGCTTCCAATTCAATGATATGCCTTAATATAAGGCGTCCAAATAAACTAAACCCAGAAGTAACCGTGGGAGAGAATAAATGGCCTGCACGTACCTGTACCAGTTGGTGAGTGTCATCATGATGTAGAGAGAAGCCAGGAGGAGGCAGAAGTGGAAGAAGGTGTAGCTGTAAGTCACCCCATCTTCTTCGTTGTCATAAGCCTGGTGCACCCCTTCTTCAGAGGCCGAATTACCACCCCCAAGCATCACTGGACTCTCCTCCGTCTGCATCATCTTGTTCACTTGCGTGTGGTCAGAAGAGCGGATGCTGAAGGCAAGGAGAAGAAAAGAGTTCCGGTAGTACACAGGAATGGAGACATCCGTAATGGTTTCAAATGAGTTCTGGTTTCTATAATTCTGACTTACATATTCTGCAACAGACCGGCTTTTTCTGAGTCAGGCGAATTCCACGATGTTGCAGAGCATTTATTAACTTGGGTATGGGCCTGTGCTAACTCCCCTGGTGCATTTGCGCCAGTCCGTGTGCATGCTTGTGCATTCAGTGCTCATTCTCATTGACTGAGCAACTGCATAAACACATAGTACAAACGTGAATATAAATACAAAGAATTAAATTCTCGTAAACGATCCTGACTCCCTCCATCAATCAACAGGTGAAATTCACCTGCCAGTCCAAGCAATGGATTTAAGAAAATGTGTATATTCTGAGTTGTACATACCAGCATCTTTTCTACTGTTATATGCAGGCACTCCCCTGCCCCACTCATGCCTGGCATGGGAGAATACCCACCCTTCTTAGGACTGACCAATATCTTCAACTTAGGTTCCTTTTTTTAAAAAAAGGTATATTTACTGATGGTTGTGCACACAGCTTCGGTAGCATACATCACTGGACAAAAGAAACACACATTGCCAGCTACCCAGACAGGGTTCAGTTCCCCTGCTGCGTACTCCTTTTCATGTAAAAATGAGACTGCTCCTTGTGTTAAAAAAAGATAACACACTTGTGGTTGCCTTATCATGTCTGCCTTCACCCCCACAGAAAACTGTTTGGTTTCAGAAGTACAGATAAGAGATAGTGGTAGTTGTAAGAGCTGGATGGAATATGATGGAATACAACGTCCATTTTAAAATGGTATCGAAGATCCCTGCAGGTAGAAAACTAGCAGGTCAGGGAAAGTGTTCTGGCTGAGCTTTCTTTCTGCAGGGATTTTAATAAAGTGGGGGAGCATTCCATCATCTCTGTCTCCTCCCCCCCCCCAGTTGGCAGAAAGCCAAAGTTGCACTGAAAATGAACAAAAGTGTGATATTGATTTAAGAAATTTGTTCTCACCTTCTTAGTGTTTTCTCCTCTGTTTCTGGAATGACCTCTCCAGAAAGACCTGCCTAGCATCTACCCAAATACATTTTTGGTGCCAGACCAAAGCCTTTCTATTTTCCTAGGCTTTTGAAAAAAACATTTAGCACTGCAGATTTCTGTCCCTCCCGGTTTTAAATGAACCTAGCTCTGTTGTTGCTGCTCTTTGCATTCTCTTTTGAAACTGACAATTCTGATAACATTGTGTTGCTTTGGTTTTTGTGCTAAAAACTTTGTTCCTGTCATTGTATTGAACTTTAATGGAGTTAATACTTTTGTATTCTAAACATTAAGCAGGAAATTGCAGTTATGGGGTGCTTATACAACAAAATAATAAAATATCAATGACCAATTAATAAAAATCCACCAGCATTTTTCCAGGACAGCTTTCCTCTTCCTGGAAAAGCTACCACAAGGAGCACTTTGACCGTCTTAAATTTGTCCAACTCCCTTGCATGCTTATTAATCTTCCCCTAATGCTGTTTATTTCTCGTTACCACCAGAGGGAGACTGGAAGCTAAAACAGAAGTAATTTCCGTATATTCCAAGTTGGTTGGTTCAGTCAACAAAAGCCATGGTGACTTATAAACTAGGATAGCTTGCAGTGTTGTCTGAACCCAGAAGCACAGTTCATTTAATGTGTTCATTTTTATACTGCCAAATAGCCAAAGCTCTCTGGACAATTACAAGTTAAAATTAAACAAATGTTAAAGACACAAACACAAACATTAATTAAAAAAACAAAAACATAATTTCAATTGCTATTATTCAGCACAGAAGCATAAAGCGGGATATATAAAAACAAAGTTGAAAGGTTAGTTTGCTAAATGCTGGGGAAATTAAGAGGCCTGCACCTGGAGCCGAAAAGAGCACAAAGTGAGTGCCAGGCACACCACTCTGGGGAGCCCATTCCAAAAATCAGGGTGCCGCTCCTGAAAAGGTCATCCTCCTCAGAACCAGCTACCTCCCAGAGACAGACCCCGAGTGGTTTAGCAGGGTTTAGACATGACAGGGAACCCTGGTTTATGGTTTATCCTGTTGTGTGACTCCAGTCATTCCAAGGGTAGTGACATGAATGCTTTAGGTTTTGAATAATGGTTTTGCATGGAGTTTAAGTGTTTATAAATTACTAATATACCCCTCTTGCCAATATCTTTGTTGCTTTCATTTTCTCCTCCAGACCAGCAGAGCCATATTCTGCACTTGTCCAAGAGTTTTCCAGCATCATCTACACACGGATGGATGGAGGCTCTCTGCAATTTCCACCATGTCTCTCACCCAACCTTTGCTGAACAAGTCAGGGACTGTATAGGAGTGAGCAATTCTGTCCCTGAAACATCTCAGCCCTGGGAGAAGTAGGGAGGGTGCATCCCTGCAGAGTACCACCAGCCACCGCAAGATGCTTATTGTCCAAGTCTCATTCCAGTAGGACCTCTAGTGAAGGAGGTGGAAGTCATATTGAAAGGGCCACCAGTTCCATTAGCTCCAGTTTGGCGCTGAAGGCAACTGGAGTCCAAAAGAGGTTGTGTACCTTGGCTGTGTAGGAGCCATTTTTCCTTAAGCAGTTAATGCTTAGATAGTCATATAGGTCAGTAACATTTATGTATGTGCACCCAGGAAGATAAGAAGATGATATTAACAGCCAAGGCTGTCTTTTTTTAATCCAGTATACGACACTTTGGGAATAACAGTTTTGCAGTGTGTTTATACTTCCCAGGCCTGCTGTTTTGTTTTCTGTTCTAAATGTCAATGAATTCTCACCTTATAAAGAATGTACACAGGACAAAGATGACTAATCCAACAATGCTTGGTGCATCCCACCACTGTGTTGGCTCTCCACCAGCAGGCGCGGAGGTGGTGCTGTTGCCCTCGTTTCGGATCAGCAGGGTTGGGTTGCAGTATTTGTCTGTGAAGGAAAAGCGAATTACATCTAAATGGAAACCACCACCAAGATCCACAGAATCTCCTCAGTTTGCACAAGAAGCGGAGGGGGAAAGTTCCTCTTTGTGCCTGATGGACACCATGCTTAGAAGGCCTCTCTTCATCCAAATGAGTCGCATTTCTTCTGCTCTGGAAGACCATGTTATAGAAAAAGGATGGGAAACCTTGGAACTTTCAGATACTGCTGGATGACACCATCTATTGAGTACAATTCCTAGCTTTAACCTGCCCGCCCACCCACCCCCCAAAAAACTGATCCTCCCCCCACCCCTACAATTCTATCTCAAAGTATTAATCTGTTTGCTTTATGGATCACTATTTTGCCAAAAAAAAATGCAGGTATAGAAGCACCCTGATCAGAATGAAGCTTACGGCATGGAGGGAGGAGTTAAATCTTCCATTACTAGTGCAGACTGGGAACCCTGATCCTACTCTAGAGTAAATATGCCAGCTAGATATGGCTTCATCTTTCAAATAATGTCTGTTTATTGTCACAACTCGTGGTCCAAGCCTTCCAATGTCAACTGCAGCATCGACCTAAACTACAGAGGGGGCATCCTTTAAAATGACACAGAACAGCCCAGAAAAATTACCCTGAGGAATCTTCCAATGGCGAATGAAAGAGATGTCAGAGCCACAGCAAACAAATTAGTTCCACAGAACACACACCGAATACGAGAGCCAAATGGGGATTGTCTCCAGTGGAGTTGGCCCAGTTTGTCCTTTTAAAAGTCCTCCATTCACCAGCTGGCAGACTCGGCCATTCGATTTCTACATGCTGCGTACAAACAGTTCAGGGTGCTTGCGCTCCAGAGAATACTGTCCCACCATCACATGGAGTGAAGCAGAAGAGGCTGGTGGGGGGAGGAGTGGCAGAGAGGTGTTGCAGGACTCGGGTGCCATGCAGTTTGCCCCGTTTCCCCTGCTGTCCTCGGGTGCTGTAGATGACACTCTGTCCCACTGGTGGAGCTGAAGTGGGATTCCCAGTCCAATTGGCTCGTGTGTGTGCAAGAATTCACTGGGTCCCCCCCCCCCCCGCACACTCTATAGATTCCATCCATGATCTCAACTACACAGAACCCACCCTCAAGGGACCTAACATCCACGCTTGGTTGCCTTTCTACTATTCCTCAAATACAAGATTCAACATGGGCATAATCCTGGAGGAACTTGGGTTCGAGACATCTAGGTAGACTGACTAAAATACAGCTCATGCAGATGTTGGGGGAGAAGGGTCAAGCACTCTAAGCATCTATCCATTTCATATGGTCTGGGGGCACTGTTGGGAATTTTGATTTTTAAAAAGTAGGATTCAGGGTTTTTTTTTTAAAGGGCCAACAAAATATAGCAAGGGCAGGGCAGACTACTTACTCGGGACATTTGCCAAGGCAGACCAGGTTACAAACATGGTGTACAGTGTGATGATGGAAGCTTGCAGCAGGCCCGAGTGAGGCTGAGCATCCTGCAGAGGAGGAGAAGGATTCCAGTTAAGGTCCTGAGGCATCTTCAGAGCAAACAGGAGGGGGCAAGACATGATGCTGAGTGCATCCGTGCATGCCTGCATTTATAAATACATCACCTCCGCATGTCAAGAGTAAAGTCCCTTAGCCAGAGGCAGACAAGCAAGGAGGTCAGCAGGGGTATGGAGAGGGAGCTCAACCCGTTTCCTCCCCCACAGCAGTCTAAGGAGTCTCTCCCCCAAAGCTAGTATTTGCTGTGGGGCACCAGAACCCCCTACGGGCACCAATGGGGGTGCAATGAAATGCATGTTTTTAAAAGCCGGTTAAATACAAAGAGACATGACACCTGCGTGGCTCTTGAACAAACTGCATTTTAAAGAGGAGGAAAGGGAGCTGTGATGTTGTCAAAAGGGACAGGTACACAGACTGTCTGCATCAGGGTCTTGGGTGATAAGGCGGAGCGCTCAGAGCCCCTGTCTGTGGAGTCTAGCCCGTTTCATCCCTAGTCGAGCCAGCATCATCAAGATCCGTTCCCGCCAGGCAAATCTCCTCTTTGGTCGTAATTGGACCACCTCTTCCAGGAGACAAGGCTCAAAATAACCCACCCATGGCTCCGAAGAGCATGACTCAAACATTAAACATAAGCCAAAGGGCAGGCCCAGCTGATTTAAGTAGTGCTGCGGCTGCCTGCCCCCACCATCCGCTTAAGCCCCCCCTGTTGACAAGTGCAATGTGCCTCCCCAGCTTCCTTCTCAGAACCAGCTTTTTTTAAAGAGTGCAAGTTTAACACACGTAGTGGATATGAAAAGCATGGTGGGGGTCATTTACTATCCCCTTCTCCCAACACTCAGCTCACCCCCCACCTCACCCCTCTCTACAAAGCAGTTTGGGAGGGGCGGAGCACAGGAAGCAGCATGTTAGATTATCTGTCTAGATTACCTAATTGAAACTCAGGCCTGGGGGCCCAAACCAAAGGTGCTGGCTCAGGAAGAAAGGAGCCAAGGGCTGGGAGGAAGGAGAGATGGAACTACCACAGCCCCTTCCTCAGCACATACCATGTGCCCTGAGCACATCTCTTTATTTTCTGGTTGCATTCCACGGGATGTCTCTACATTAGACAGCCGGGATGGCGTCATGGATCCAGCGTGGGATTAGAACTCGGGAGACTTGGGTACAAGACCC
The DNA here is from genome assembly GCF_004798865.1 of Varanus komodoensis. Taxonomy (NCBI): domain Eukaryota; kingdom Metazoa; phylum Chordata; class Lepidosauria; order Squamata; family Varanidae; genus Varanus; species Varanus komodoensis. The sequence goes on from NW_025335759.1 coordinate 3,201,651, forward strand.
CGCTTGGCTACAAGCGCCCTGGTGACTTTGGGCGATTCATTGACTCTTAGCCTAACGCACTGCATTGGGTGGGCTCAACCGGAGGAATGACAAGGAAGCTAATAAGATCCAACAAGTAATACCGTGTACCTTCCCTGTGTCTAAAAGCAACAGAAAAGCTGCTTTGAGATATTTTTTTTTTTTGCTTTCACTTCTGTTTGGAGTCTTGCCAAGGCCTACAACATGCAGCTTCTGAGGGAGACATCAGAGATAGCTGCCTTGCATAGATAAGAGCTGTAAGCGTTGGCTTTACTGAAACAGCTTTGCCTCTCCTGCAGACTCCCAGAAAGGGATGCTACGGCCCATGTCTCATGACAGCCTCTGAAACAAGGGGAGAAGAAACTTTACAAAAGGTACTGCAAAAAGCATTTGTTCTTGGCTTGAGGAGATGCATTGATGAGTCACCTGCTCAAGCAACCTTGGAGGCCCATGTAGCATCCTCAGGCCTAGTCAGGAAACCAGAGAGGAAAGGCATGTGTTTTCTTTACTTGCTTACATTCTGCAGCCCTATTTCTCCATTTGATTCAGTAAACAGTATGGGATCTTTAACAGAGGTGCTTTCATTTCTTCCTAAGTATCCTGGAATCTGAAGTGAGGTGCTTAGGCTGAACAAGTCCCCTGGCTACCTCGCCAGGTTGTTGTGAGGCTAAAACGGAGAGGATTACATAAGCTGCACTGGGTTCCTTGCAGGAAAAATATAATGCACATGAGTAACTGCATAATTGATACAGCCTGATAGCCTTTTTCAAAATGAGGTTAAACCAGAAAAAGGAAAGGTAATTTAACACAATTGTTTTTCAATGCACCAGCAACAGAAGGATCTAAGCAGCACCAGCATTTTTTTAAAAAAGCTAGGAAGCCTTCACTTGCAGACAAAAAGACCACCATGTGAATGCCCAGTCATTTTCTCCTGGGAGGGTTTTGACCACTGCAGTACCACCACTGATTTTTTTTTAATTTAATTTAATTTTTGTATTTTTTTTTTTACTTAAAGGGCAACCTAAAAATCATCTCTTCGAAGGACCAGAAAAGGTTTCCACGCAGCATCTTACCTGGACCTTGGGCAGGATAGACACCACGGACACAATCACACAGAAGATGAGGTTAACGCTGATGAAAGCCTTGTTCTCTGTACAGCTATCTGGCTTGGTATAATACACGTACAGAAGCACCACAGCAGCGATGGAGACCACATAGAAGAGGAAGGTGAAGATGAAGAGGGCTGGGAAAGATGGAGTACACAAAAAGCATCAATGCGCAGCTTGGCAACGAGACTCGTCTCCAAGCCAGCCCTCGTCGAGCTCTTCTGTGACAGATTAACCCAGGCTGCTGACTGCACAGAGGGAATGAGGGGGGGAGCAGGGGCCATTCCACCAGCCCTGCTGCACGACATGCGGTGCAATCCTGTGCATGCTCGGGCAGTAAACTCCTAGCAACCCTTGGCCTGCTTGTGTTTCTAAACAGGGGAATCAACTGCTGCTCCTTCCCACTGTATCCGATTTGCTCCTGGGATACTTTGACAGCCTTCGAAGCAGTTCCATTTTCAGCCTGCTCTCACCGAGCACCTCTGTTTCAAGGGTGCACAGCAGTGCAAGCCATCCAGGAGTAAGCCACCGTTCCGGAGTCACGTGCCACGAGAAGCAGTGGTTTCAGCAAGTCAGACTTCATAAGCCAGTGACAAACTATAGCTTCCTCTTGGGGTTTGGAGCTGGTTAAAAAATCATGACTGGCTTTCAGGAATGGGTTCAGATACAAGACGTAGCCAGATTTCAGTGAGCCATGCCTTTGTTTAGTGTTACAGGTGAACCAGGCATTTATACATGGATGTTGTCATGTTTTCATTCTGTTATCCCCAAGGTCAAAATCTCTTCAAACTGTTGCACTGAGGCTGTGATATTATGCTTCCTGAGAGAGCACCACAAGAGACAAAATATTTGGTGGATCCTCTTCTTCGCCCATGGAGCAGAAGCTCCTCAAGGTAAAGAGGAGATGCACATTCATAAAACTCTTTGTTCCCCCACTAAAGGGCAAAAGGGGGAATGGAACTGGGGTGGAAATTTCCCATTTTGTTGGAAATCAAGTTCCGGACCAAGAAGGGGGTAGGCAGGAGGAGAGAAAGATCTGCTCAAAAAAGACATTTAAATTTTTAAAAAATGAACACAAGCTGCCCAAGTAAGGCTTTGGTGGTTTCTCCCCCTTGGATCCTTCTTCCCCCAAACTCATTGGCGTACTTTGTACCCCAATCCCAAAAAATAAACCACCCCCCCATATGAGAGATTGGCTCAGATCTGCTGGGATTGCTTTCCATAGTGCAAATATGGTTAGTTGCATCATTTATATCTGGCACATTCAATGTAGATGGATATTCTCAGAGTGGCTCACAAAGATAGGAAAAGAAAGAAAAAGAAAAGAGGAGACATACAAATTAACTATAATTGTAACAGGCAATTCAAGTAGTGTACAATTTCAAATGGTAACTTTAACAGTATTTAAAAACCCAGGGAGAAACAGGAGGTACATTTTTGTCTGGCACCTAAATAAAAGTCAGAAGGGCATCAGAGATGGACTCACAGCATCCATTTCGAACACAGGTGAGCTGGCACGCCATACATACCTGCGTACCAGGATTTGCTGTTGCCTTCATCTGCGTTGCGCAGCCAAATCTGGCTCCAGGAGTGGGCAAAGTCAATCAACAGGATGAGCTGGATGAGGATGAAGAAGAAGGAGCCCAGCACGCCAAAGTAGAACCAGACTTCATGGGGAGAAAAGAGGAAAGGGGAAGGTTATTTCCAAGGACTTTGCATCTGCAGGTTCAACCAATCATGCGAAGTTTTAAATCATCAGCAAGGCAAGGATGATTTCCATGCAGGACTTCTTCCAAGGTAGAGGACTGTATAAATCCAGCCTTTGCCACACTGGTACCCATCTGACTTTTTGCAACTTTTAACTCCCATTAGCACCCACCACCAGAGTTAGGAATGGAGGCCGTTGCAATCAAAAACATCAGAGGGTACCAGGATTAAGAAAGCTGGATTAAAAGAGAGAGAGAGAGAGAGCAGCAATTATAAACAAGCAAGGGTCTAAAGCTAGTGCAATATCAGGACTATAAAAGACTGAGCTATGCAACAGGAAGACCCCCGGCTGCAATCTTACCACTGCCGTGACCTCACTAGGTGACCTTAGGCAAGCCGCTCATGCTCAGCCTCAACCCCCCTGCCCCCATCGGCAGTACGGGGAAATCACACTGATACTTGCCTTGGAAGGTTTGGAAGGGTTCCAGTTAGAGAATGCCCAGGATGCAGTTTGAATGCTCAGAAGTGCTGTGACACTATTGTGCCTTCTTTCTGCAGTCCACAACACTGTGCCCTCCAGAGTCTTTGGACTACAGCACCCATCATTCCCCATCATTGCCTCCCCCGGCCAAAGCAGAAGGAAGCTGCAGTGCCAACACATCCGGATGGTGCCACACCAGGGCAGCCTGTCTAAACCAACTGAGCTCCAAGGGGGAGCTCAGACCCACTGAGAAGAGCTGGGAAGAGGGCCTGGGCAGCCCCACCATTCGGCCAGGTGAGGCAGCTGCAAGCAGAGCAGCAGCAATGAGCTAGGAAAGAGGAGCTTTGCCTGGCGTGGGGCCGGTCTGGTGCCCCCTACACCAACCAGGGCCACCAGGCGCAGCGGTGGATGTCTGCCCATTGCCAGAGTTGGGAACGAGTCTCCTGCTGAGCTGCGTGAGTTTTGTACACACAGAGTTGCCCTTCACCTGAGGCGGCAAAACATCTTGGGCTGCCTTGAATACCTTCCCAGTAGCCACACCTACAAACAGCAGCGTAATCATCATGATCAGTGCCTGTTCTTCCAAATTTGCGAGGCCCCATTATCACGGCTACGAGGGATGCTGAGAAATCCAAGCTGTTTATCAACAAACCCAGCTTTCATTTCTTCCAGGAACAGTTTTTTTTTTGTTTGTTTTTTTTTAAGAATGGGTCTTACTTGCCCATTCAAGGTCCAGGCTCCCCAAAACACTTGGCATTCCAACAGGGAATAATCTATGATTACCGGGAAAACTCATTACCCCCACTCTCCACCAGGACGGCAGCCAAATTCAGAGGGAAGAGCAAATTCTAAGTGGGTTGGCAAGTGGAATTGCATCCCTGCAGATCCTGTTACCACTGCCTATAGAAATGAAGGCCAGACCAACACAGGGAGACGCTTTCAAATGAGCCAAAGGCATTTCTGTCCCCCAAAACCCCACCTCTTGAATTATTCACTTAGCGCCAGTTCAGTGCCAGTATTGCACAGCCTGTGATTAAGCCTGACAGTCTCTGACCGCAAAACCCTGACAGAACAGCATCCAACATCAGCCATTTGACAACGTTTAGCAAATGCTGACTTCTGTTCCTGTTTCACTCAACCATTTCTGGAGTCAGGCGAAATTGCCACTGCTCCCAGCTCTGCGCATAAAGCAAACACCAGGGGACTCGATGCTGAAGTCTTTTTTAGAATGCGAAATTTTACAGCTTCCCATTCACCAAACAGCCTTTCATATCTGCTACAGCTCTGAAAAGCCAGCTGTTGTTGCTGGCCTTGCCACAGTGCATTGCTGGGAAGCTGGGGGGCTTTCACAAGTGTTGGTCTACCAATCCCAGTGTCTCAGCAAGTGCTGTGCTGACCGGGGCTGATGAGGGTTTAGGTCAAACTGAGTGCCTGGAGTGAAGGGACACATCATGAAAAGAGGCAAGGTCTGCTTCTTGTATGGGGAATTTCTGTTTCTATGCATTTATTTAAATAGGTGCTTAACTGTATTCTAGTCACACTTGTTTTATCTTGATATTGCCCTGGGAGGGTCCTAGTCATAAGGCATCCTAAAAGTAATTTTAATTCCATAAAAATAAACAATATGGGTGTGTACTGGAGGCATCCTTAGGCAATTGCCAAGCCTCCAACACCTGATCTTGTCTACCCTGGACCCTCCTTAAAAGAGAGAAAAGGAACAATAAGGCCCCTAAAAGCTCAAGAACAGCTGCCCCGGGCAACAGCACCGATGTAAAGGGGGCCACATCTGCAGCAGGAAGGGGCCCGACACCAAGGATCTCTCAGCTCTTCAACCCCACAGCCAGCCCAGGGAACAAAACTGCCAGGAACAGGTTTTTCGGGAGACACTGCTGAACAAGCTCTCAGCCCTCCAACCTTCCAGCAGAGCAGGCTGCATCCGCCATGCCCACAATCACATGCAGAAGACACTTTCAGCCCCAGGTCAGGGAGCTGAGCCTTGCTTGCCTCTGCTGTGAACTTGCCAGGCAGCCTCAAGCTGGACACACATGCTCAGCGCCTCCATCCTGTAACCACAAAATGGCGAGAGCGCAGGTGTGCAGGGCCGTCTCAACGCACGGGCCTGATGGGCGCTTGCCCGTGGGCCCCATACTAATCCGTGCACGTTAACCCTTGGAAAATTGGAAAACTTCCAAAATTAACAGTAGTTGCAGTTCTTGTAGGGGCCCATAATGCTGTTAAGACGGCCCTGCTGCTGTGGGCAAGTGGTTGGAGTGCTGGACTGGGGATCCGAGAGATCCAGGTACTAGTCCCTGCTGGGCTATGGAGTTTACTGGGTGATGCTGGTCAGTCACTGACTCTCAGCCTAACCCACCTCACAGGGTTGTTGTGAGGCTTAAATTGAGTGGAGTAGGATTATGTAAGCCTCCATGGATAAAAAGGCAGCATAGAAATATAACAAATATAATAACTAAATATAGGAGGGATAGTGATGCCAGATCAAACGGACTGAATGATAGCAAAGCAGGGGTGGGAAACTTGTGGCTCTCCAAATGTCTCTCAACTACAGCTCACATCATCTCTGGCCATTGGCACAGCCTGATGAGAGTTAAAATCCAACAATGCTTGGGAGGGCTGCAGCCTCCCCTCCTCCGTTTGATGGACTGCAGCAAAGTCACGGCTGCCAAGTGCTCATGCATCGTCCTGGAAGTGCGATCTAAGCGCCAAATCTTAATATCTTCATCCACCTAAAAGATGCACAAGTCAAACTGCAGGGAAAACTAGGACAGCCAAACACGAGACAAGTAGGTTCCCGGGAGAAACCATCACTGAGCGCAGCACCTCAGCAGAACTGGCTCCTGCACCTACTGACCTGCAGACCGAACTTACGTGGATGCCCATGAGGCCTATGGAGCTGGGAAAGAGTTCGTTTAATCATGAAGGTTTTGGCATCAGAAACTAAGCTCTCAGACTAGTTTCAGAGCAGATGGGTTGGACTGCAACGGCAACCATTCCCTGCCAGCATGGCCTCGGTCCCCAGGCTGACTCAGGACATTTGCTACTGCTGCTTGCTACTCGGAAGGAAATGGTGACTGCGCAAATCTTGCATTCACTCCGTCTGCAATTAGGAATCCAACAAAGAACTCCTTCCCAAGGCCATCCAGTGTCATTTTTCTACACTTCTAGCCCTGATGGGGGAGGGGAGTCTGCAAGACTGGCAGCCAACTGCCCCCCTCCTCACTGGGCCCCCACTGAATTGCACAAAGCCTCAAGGAGAGAGAGGTCTAATTGCTGGCCCTGGATTTGACAGTCTCCCAGGCGAGCTGGCACAGACCAGGAACTCTCCCAACACCTCTACCTGAACACACATCCTCCTGGCAAAGGGCGCTGGTTTGGAGGAAGCGCTGCATCCTGACTGGGCTTGCTCCCCAATCCCAAACCATCAAGTTCACCCCTGAGCACAGGGCAGTAGGAGAGGCGTGCAGAAGCCCAGAGGCAGAATCAGAGCTCCAGCAGGAAGGCAACTGAGCCCGATCCTTCACACGGGTGGGTCCAACCTGTGCTGAAGCAAGACTGCACCCTTCCTGTCCTGCACTGCAGGACAGCTGCCCTTCTCCTCGCAGTCCCCTCATCTCTGGCTCAGCAGAAAGCTGCTGGCAAGTCCAGCTGTTTAGCTGGTGGGCACGGGGCACAAGCAGGACAAAGCCAGAGGCTGAAAACTTGGAAGAGAGGCTCTTTGCGAGGCCTGTTCCTTGCCCATGTGGTGTAATGGTTGGAGCCCTGGGCTGAGGCTCAGGAGAGCTGGGTCCTCTCTCCCCCCACCCCCACCGCTCAATGGGCAGTTCGGGGCAGTCACAGACTCTCTGTCTAACCTCTCTCAAGGACTGTGGTAAGGATAAAATGGAGAGGAAGAGGGTCGCATACATGGCCTTGGGCTCCTTGGAGGAAAAAGAAAGGGGAAGAGAGAAATGGCATCGTGAATAAAATAGATGCAACTCATCCTGGGCACCAGCAACCTCAAGCGGCTGCCCAGGAGAGCCCACTGTGGACACGGCCCTCCAGGCCCTAAAGGGGGCAGCTGCATCTGTGAGCCACCTGCTACTTCAGCTAACCACCAAGTCCCCAATTAGCATCTCTGTGGCATTGAGGGAAATGAAAATGGCAGGTGACTCGCACAGACCCACTGCAAATCACGCCACTCCTACTAGCCACTGGGGGGGATCACTAAAATAGGATGGGAGGACACTTAGCCCCACTCAAGCCAAGAAACCTGTTGACCACCCTCTTGACTTCTCTGTGGCTTCAGAAAACTTGAAGGAGTAGGGAGCAGAAAACATTCGGCCTCACTTTTAAGCAAGGCAGCTGATCCACACATGAGTATGCACACAGACCAAGCTTGACAGGTCAGCCCCAGTGTACAAAACAAACAGAAATGCGAGGTCTGGCCTACCGGAAGTGAATGAGCCATCTGGAATATAGAAGGCCCCCACCGTTATTCCAACCAGTATCAGGAACTTGAAAAACCAAAACCTGGAGTAGACAAGAGGAGAAAGAACACACGTTAGACTTGCAGAGAAGAATCCTAGGACAGCCCTTGCAAGCAGGTGCTCAGCTTGCTCCAGCAGCAAGCCAGGATGGAAACAGCTCGGAAGCAAAGCCATCCTGGATCAAAACTGCCATCCCCATCAGAAGAGGAGTTACTGTTGAAAAAGAAATCTTGAACATCGGGGGGCATACAATCCATCCAGTCACCCTCCCTCTTTCCTATCTGTCAAGACATCCACTGAAAGAACAGAAAGTGCTGTTATATGCAGCAGAAGCTGGGACTTCTCCCAGCAGGCTTAAGAACTATTGCACTCCTTCAATAAGAGCCTTGCTCTCTTTCCCTACTGTACTTTTTTTAAGGATGGGGTCTGGGAGGTGGGGAGCACTTCCTGCTTTATTTATGAGAGCAATTTATTCATAGCTGTCCTCTAAATGGGACCAAGACATGAAGGCACTTAACTCTGGTTTGCACTTAGTTGTAACTTTGGCCTGTGGGCTTCCCACCCGAAGTCTAACATCAGGATATTACTCTGCAAAGTATGTGACACAGGAAAGAGGAACTTCTTTAGGGGAGGACACTGAGGCTCCGAAAATTTGCAGAAGGTAATAAACCAGTGATGGGGAAATAAGGATTGACTGGTGGATCACAGAATAAGTTGTATGAATTCACAAAGGGGATTCCAACTTTGCATTGTCTGACAGCAATAGAGACGTTTTCTGTTGGGAATGCAGAGAAGACCAAAGAGCAGATTTGAATGACATGAGAGGGCAGTTCTAGCACTGAAAACAAACTCATGTGCTCAGAGGCACCCTTGTTCATTTTAAGACTGTAGCCCTCTCTGCCTTCCCAAGTCACTATTCTACATTAAACACTGTTCGCTGCATTGCAGGGTTCTGATGAGAAATAAAGTTGAACCCACAAGCCTGAAGTCAGCCTGGCCTTGTGATAAATATTCAGGACTGGGCCAGGTCAATGGCTGGAAAGGGAACCATCCATGAAGCCAAATCTGTGCTACTCTGAACAGCAGTGAATCAAGTCAGACTAAAAAATAAATACCGGTTTGACAGCTATAGAGAACAGCTAGACCAAATTATTCTCCCCTCCCATGATCCCTTAAAAAATGAAACTGGCAAAGCACAATTGAAATGAGCCTGATTCTATTGTGTGAGTAAGGTCAGCCTCACAATGAAAAGCCTGCATTGTTTTGTTAGATCGGTATCCTACTCTTTACCTCAATTGCAAAGGTGATTTGCAATGTACCCAAGATCACACTGCTCCATTAAACACTTTAAACACACCAAAAGCATGAAAGAAATTGCTTCATGATGAAAGATATTGTACAGAGAAGGGAATAAGTTGATCTACAAAAGGTTATGATACTGAACTATCACACTCATGTGACTTTACATAAATATGACAAGAACAGCACCGCAGCCCGAATCCAAATGATTCCCCGGTTGCATTGGCCATTTCATGTGTTCATTGCAGCACAATCCTGTACACACGTGCCCAGAATTAAGTCCCACGGAATTCAGTCAGACAGGCTCCCAGATAACTGTGGGAAGGACCTGCGCAAGAGGGGAGACACAAGTCTAAATAGCTGAGAAAAGGGAAGGGCATTTGCAACCTCACCCGTTCTGTATTGCGGCACGAGGGTCTTTACTGCTTCTTACACAGATCATCATCAAGGCAAACAAGAAGTAGAAGACAGCCAGTGCAAAACACATCCGGTAGACTGATTTGTGACCCAGGAAGGACTTGCAGTTGACTTTGCCTTGGGCACCTAGGAAAGTACCACCTCCTTCGCAGAACCCAGGAAGCTACGGAAGAAAAGCAGCAGGGATGAGTGGCCTTAATCTGGAGAGGGCAACTTGTGGCCTCCGAATGTTATGGCCTACAGCTCCTATGACCCCCATCATTGCCTATGCTGGGTAGGAGTGATGGGAATTGCGTCCCCCTGAGGTGTTTCGACCTATGCGTTGCCCAACCCGGTCTTTCTTACAAAGATAAGAAACACGTTTGCCCTGCCAGGAAGCAAGGGACCTAACAGATGCCTGCAGGCCACCCAGAGACAGTGAAGAGGCAGTGAAGAATGTGCAGTATCGACATCTTGTGCTCTTTCGCCTAGGCCTGCCACAAGGCTCAACAAGAGCTCTACTGTGCAACAGAAGGGATGGGAAGGCTGATGGGGTAGGGAGATATCTCACGGCTATGCAGTACTGTTTGGAGCTTTAAAAGGCATACGGTTGCCAAATCTCCCTAACTGGCCCAATAACTTGTTTAAACAGGAGCTTTTTCCTCCTGGCAGAGCCAAGAGGGTAGCGAGGTGGGGCAAGAAAGATTTAAGGACACGCTGCGAGTCTCCAGCAGCCACTTCATCCCAGGGAGCCTGGTGATGCCGCTACTGGAAAGTCAGCGCTTGGGGGAAGCAGAGAGCCATGCCGTGCAGGGCTTACCTTGTGGAGCTCAGCCTCAACTCCAGGAATGATCATGATGATGGACACCAGCGTCCCCAGAAAGAGGAACAAGGTGAAGCTGAGGCGTGTGATGGTAGAGTTCTTTGTAGAGGGGCAGCAACCACACAAGAGGCAAGGGGCTGAGCCACAAAGACATGATACCTGGCAATGAATGGATGAATGGATGAATGAATGAGTGGCAAAAAGCCATCAGAAGAGAGGGTGCAGATCATCACGCCCATCCTATCCCGTCTGGTTTCCCAAAATGGCCATGTCATTCCCCCAACAACCACCCATGATCTGCTGGGTTGCTGCCTTTTCCACAGGATCATACGCACACCATCTTCACTAAGGTTTAGTTACCGGCAGCAAGATCTTAACCTAAATTATGCTTGTGTTTTTCCTCCACCGTGCTTTTGCCTTTGGTTCAGCCCCTCAGTGGAATGCAGGATTCCGAGAGCTCCTCTGAATGAGTGTCGGCCCATGAGCTGGAAGAGGTTGAACACCCCTGTTAAAGTGCAGAGAGACTAGAAGGGGGAGCCCAGCCATTGCTGACAGAGGTTTCTTTCCTGTCCTGCCAACGCCCAGAAGAACACATGGCTTTCTCTCTTCTCTCCCCGCTTTTACATATCCAGAGCAACAGTATGATCTGAGAGCATAAAAAACTGTGGAACCCACCTCCTGAGGCTTAGGACTACAGCTCCTATCATTCTACCAAAACGGCCAGTGGTCAGGATGATGGAAGTTCTAGCCCAGAATATCTAGAGGTCACCAAGTTGGGGAAAACTGGTCTCAATAGCAAACCATTTGTGCCAGGTCCCGTCCACACGCTTTTTGTGAAGTTCCATGTGATTGGATGCTGCCAATTTAATAACACCATTCTAGTCATGGTTACTTGCATGGTAGAGTATTAGGCTGCAGTTTATAACAGGGTAAGCAGCTTTATGCTCTCCATGACTACAATACCCATCATCCCTAGCCAGCAATGGTCAGGAATCATGGTTGGTGTTGTCCAGATCATCTGGGGGCTACCCAGTGGCTTCCCCTGCTTAAAAACACTCGGACATCTCCTCCCAAGTGAACCTCCTTCCCCATCCAGGCATTCTGCATACTAACAGTTGCTTTCCCCGTGCGGAGCCTTATATAGCCCAGAGTGATACAACACGTGCACACAAGGTATTCGTTGGCTTCAAGAAGAGGGGGCAGTGGTTATGCTGACTCTCGTAGGTGTTGGAGGACAAGCTCCACCACACAGGCATCACCACCAGCAGAGACTGATGGACAGACTCTGGTGGACTTTCCAGGGAAGCCACAACTGCCTTGCTGGCATGCTGCTTGGGGATTTTCTGTTTCTGAGTTCCCAGGTCCAGCAGTCGTTGGATACAGTAGCCTTTCCACCAGCAAAGCAGAGAGAATCTAGGACTGCTTTGGAATATGGTTAAATAGTAACTCCAGAAAGATAAGCCACACAAAATGTCGGTAGCTGAACTGGGCTTCGCAACCAAGGCAAAGTTGTTACAATCCTCAGGAGGTTGTTTCTCCTTAAAAATCTATAGCCCCTTTTCACTTTCGCAAGCATTTTGAAAGATACGATCAAAACACATGCAATGAAAGTGGCCAAATAAGGACATAAGGAGGAGGGTGTAGAAACTATCAAGCGCAAACAGACTGGTCTGGTCTGTGTATGATAAGTGAGGGGAAAGGTCGCAGCTTATGCAAAGGGCTTTTGCCATGATTCCCAAAAGTTATTTTTAACATCAAATTTCTCTTCATGCAACACCCGTGAACATTACTGATTCCCAGCAGAGAAGTCAGACCAGCACTTTTAAATACTTTCAGAGTGCGGAGTGCTTGTCGAGACAGAAAGACGTCCTATAATGCCAGCATGGGAATTGGGGGACCCTCTTTCTGTCTAGACATGCATGAAATTGCACTGGTAACCATGCAAAGCATTTCACAGGTCCGGCTTCTGTACGGTTTTACAAGGCTGTACTCAATCAAGTCGCCAAACGCATGCTGGCACGGTTGAATCCTCTGCCACCATTATTGTGAACTCTTCCCCCAGGGCAAATGTCTGAAAGGCAAATACACTTTCTGCCTAGCCCTCTCCCTGGTATGTTCCTCACGCCTCAGCCACTCACCCCACTACCGAAACATTCATTCTTCAGAGTTGCCCTGAAATTTGCAGATCCCAGGTTCCAACTTGAAGCGGTCGAATTCAGGTAAGGCCTTCCGCTCCACCCGGCTGCGCACACAAATGCAACCCCATCCTCTGTGGGCTGGGAATAGCTGGACCCATTGAATTCGGCCAGCACAGACCGGTGAGAATTTCGTTTGGCATGAGATAATGAGTTGCCAAAATTTGCAGAGTCCCTCGTACACTCTCCTCCTTACTATTCTTTGCCTACGTGAAAGCAATGACCAGGGGAGGACTGCTCCTGTATTTCCGTGTGTATTACAGGAAAACCTGGCCATTTAAAAGAGGAATGAATATACTCTCCATGGAGCTCGATGCTCACTGTGCATTTTCCCATTTAACGCTGGGCATCCTTGAGGGCTATTACAGATATGCTATTATTACAGGAACAACCCTTAGAAAGCCTTGTGTTCATACACAGCAATTTCAACTCACAATGCTTTCCAGATCCAAACACATACGGCTCATCTATCATGGTTTGCTGCAGCAAGCCAGTTTCATCCCCACATCTGGAGAAGCCTAACCAAAGTTAAGTTTAACCACAGCATGCTAAATTATACTTCAGCTAAAACAAAAGCAGAAGCTTCTGATCTCCTAGGAGCCATGCTGGAGAAAAGAATGCATGAGTATATGAGAATTTGCCTATACAGACTGACAATTTTTATGTAAACCATCTTGAGATTTTACAATAATTAACGGTATAAGAGATTTTAAATCAATGAATCCAATCCTAATCCTGGTTTTAGGATACCAAAGACTCCCAAACTTAAACACACTGCGTATTTGATAAGTCTGTTTTTTCATCTTTTCTTCTGCAGTTTGTGTCATATACTTTATCATTGCAATTGTCAAAATGCTATGCTGAGAGGTTTATTAAGGATTAAGTTTCTATTTCTATCATTTGCCACCAGAGGATCCTTGAGGATGACACACTCATATATGCATACACAGACATAAGAACTAAGGTTATTGAAGAAATCTGCAACAGATTCAAGTAAGTTTAGCTTTCTCTAAATCAGACCTGCAGTGCAGTGAACAAGCTTCACCTTATTCTACAGACTAGTGAACTTGTGGGGTAGAAGTTGCACTGATTGTTACTTGGGCTAATGTGCATTTGCACAAATGTGCTAATCCACAAGTGGAATAAGAATCTGCTTTTAAAAAATGACTCCCCTTGAGGAGACAACAGGACAAACGATACTTGACCATCTACAAAACATGAACAGAACAAAGTCAACAAAATCCATACATCCCTAATGAGAAGTTATGAAAAAATAGTGTTCACAAGCTTATGTTTGGCAATAAGCTTTGCTTAGCTCTTGAAAGCTTTCTTCCAGTTTTGACAATGTCCCAACATCAAGTTACTCCATCTGGAAATGTCCCTTCCCTTCCCTGGACCATTCTAGGGTTTCTCATCTATAACAAATGACTCATGTAGTTGCACTAGTCTCTCTCTCTTCTGTTAGTTCCTTCCATAAAAACTTACATGAATGTTACAATGCAGAAATCAATGTGACTCAATCTGAAAAATGTACAATGGTCACACCCTCATTTTTTCAACCTCTTTCTGTGTCACAACACAGTTGCTCATTACAGAAACTTTACAAACTTTACTGTCACTTTTTCTACAACTTTGAGACCTGAGGCAGCACCTAGGAGGGTAAAGGACCCTTTACATTTCCAGGTCTGAGGCCGGAAACAGAGCTTGTACCTTAGAGCTCAACCAAACCCTGGCAGTCCATGTGGCAAAAAACAGTGGGAGCTGTCTCTTTGCGGTCAGTAGCACAACCTCGGAGAAGAGGTACAGGAATTGTTCCAGGGACAGGAAAGGAAGAGGACACCGAGGCCAAAAGAGGTCATATTCTACAGCTTCTTTCCCTCCCGCTCTCAAGTGCTCCAGCCTGAAATCAGTTATCCAGTGCAAATGCAGAGTAACAGGGAATCTTCTCTATGCTTAAATACTTCGCAAACTTTCATAAAACCTGAATGTAGAAACCTCATGTGCACCGAGATCACAACCCACTGGAGCACACCCTAAGGCTGTGATACTTACACAGGAGAAAATTCTACAGAACCCAGAAGAACTTACTTTTGGGTAGATACCCAGGGTCGGACTTCACAATTGCAGTCCTATGTATCAGCCTTCCCAGAATGCATCTTCCATATGTTTCTACATTTAGGCTTTATAAAAGTTTGCCACATATTTAAGTTGACCTACAAACATGCTTCAATAGGAGTGGTCAACAGGTCAACTTGTATTTTAATATGTGTGGAAGCAATTCCACAAGAACCAGTACATACTACTCCTCCTGGTAGTGCTATCATTCTTACTACTAACACCACCAAGATTCTCCTGTCAGAGTTCATGGGGCCTTACAGAGTTAATAAGCAACAAACAGACCTCTGCTCCCAAAATCTAGAATCAACAGGTGACAGCTCACCTCTTTATAACTTTGTGTATATCCAAGAATGCCTACATTTCAGAGTTTCAAGCTGCAACTCTCACTGGTACTGATAACATCTTTCTGTACATTTTGGATCTTAATAAGCTCTGCTTCCCAGCAACAGATGGGGGGATCTATTTGTTATGACTTTGGAACATTTCTCTCTCCATTACATTATTCCAAAATATAAATACACAGCTCTAATCAGAACTCAGTTCACTAACTTCAACATATATAACCAGACATACACAGTATTATTAGATTAAAAAAGAAAAAGGCAGGATATTAAAGAACTCAAAGGTGGCTTACAACATTCTCTCCCCCTGCTCTCAATCTTATCCCCACAACAACCCTGAGAGGCAGGTTGGGCTGAGACTGTGATTGGCCCAAAGTCACCTGGTTTGTTCCATGGCTGAGCAGCGACTAGAACCCAGATTGCTTGAGTCCCAGTACCACAGTCTTCACTGCTACACCACACTGGTGTTATATCACACATCTTTCTCCAACCCATCTTTGCTTTCTAGCACTTTGGTATCACAAAACAAGGAGCAGCGTATGCACTAGAAATACTGGATTACAGAAATGCTGAAAGGCTCTTGTTAGACTGAAGGGGCACCCCCAGTTTTGCAAAGGATTTAATGAGCAAAACAGAAAGCATCCATCTCCCAGGTGTACATTTAAATTCCATGGGACTTCAACTATTTTATTACAGATGCCATCCCCTCCCCACAAAGGGGGGATATTTTTAACAGCTGCATGAAAGTGCGGAATTTTTGAGGGTGGTAGCAGATACTACTCACACAGAAGTAGAAAAAGCATGTTCCTTTACTAAACATCCTTCTGCACCAGGAGTAGGGAGAGTCTGTGGTCCTCTGGTTATTATTGTACCACAAGGCCCATCATCCCTAACCATTGGCCATACTAGCTGGGGCTGAGGGAAGCTGGGCCCAAGAGCACACAGGGGACCATAGCGACTGGTCCCCACAGGATCTCCACTTACTACACTGGGACCTTGTGCTGGGTCACAGGCTGATTTAAGGTAGGTTGCCAGCAGGGCACGACCCCCATGCAAACATCAGGAAGAAGTGCGGAAATGCACTTCTGCTGGGGAAATGCAAGGCTGTGTTGTACTAAAGGGTCTGCAAGTGCTCCAACTGTTCATAACCAGGATAGCCTCGGGTTGGAAACCGTTGAAGACGATTGTAAAATCCTGGCCACGAAAGAGGAACCTTCTGCAGACACCTGTTTGCCCAAGCAGCCCGAGTGGTTTTAAAGGGGCCGCAGCGGGAGTGCAAGTCCCCCACCCCGCAGGTGGAGCCACCAGTGGCTCGTGGCCCCCAGTCCATCTCGCTGGCTCCCACTGGGGAGCAGGGGCCCGCGGACGACCCCCGAGGAAGACCAGCGCAGCTCTTCTCCCTCCCCCCAGGCAGCCACGGCCTTGAACGTGGAAGAGCCGAGCAGGGCTGCCATGGACGGGCCTTCCGGAGGACTTTCACTCCGAGGGTCTCCACAAGCCTGGAAGCGACGGGGCGGCCCCCAGCAGCCACCTCCGAGCCAACAAGGAAGCAAGCCAGTCGGCGACTTCAGCGGGGCGCGGTCCCTTTCCCAAAATAGCACGCACGCACACTGCCACTCGGGGTGCGGGCACGCAGGTTCGACCTGCTCGGATCGCCCGTCGGGCACAGAGCGATTACAGGACAGGACCTTCTTTGGAACCTGGCCACGGAAGTACTTAACCCTGTCCGCGAATGGCGGGGGGGTGGGGGGGGGACAAAGGCAGCTTGAAAGTTTGAATCACTGACCACCGACCCCGGGCACGCTGCCGCCAAGGGAAGCCCCACGGGGCGCGGTGGAACTTACTTCCCGGGAAGCGTGTTGCGGGGCGGCCACCTCGACGCAGGCCCCCCGCCCCAAGCCTTTCTTCCCTCTTCCTCTCCCCGCACCCCGCGGCTCAGCCCAAGAAGCTCCTCGGCGCACCGCCGCAGCTCGTCAGAGCCAAACCCGGAGCGACGGAGCCCCCCTCGGAGGCCGCCCCCGCCCCGCGGGACCGGGACGAGCCCCGGCACCGCTCCCCTCGCCCACCCTCGCAAGCGCGGACCGCGGCAGGCGACCATAGAGCCACTCACACAGCTCAGCAGCGAGCAGACCCCCAGGCACGCTCCCATGACGCCGGGCACGGAGACCCCCGCCTCGCCTCGCCGGCTGCAGCTCCGTGCGGCGCGGTTCTCGGGAAGAGCGCAAACTTGGCTCAACTCGCGGCCCGCGCTACCTGCCGGAGCCGCTCGGGCGGCCTTTCAGCGCGTCGGCTCTTTCCGCCCACGCTCGGCCGCGGCCGCGCCCCCGCCCCGCAGGGGAGGGCCCGGCCGGCTGCAAGCAAGCGCACCTGGCGGCCGGGCGGAGGAATGGAGGCCCCGGCCTCGCGCGGAGGGGGCGCTCGATCGGGAGGGGCGGTCGCCCCCCAGCAGCGCGCGGCGGTGGCGCGCCTCTCGCCTGGCTTGCGGCCTCTCCGCGCCGAAGCAAAGGCTTTGCTCCGGGGCACGTGCCGCGCGGGATGCCGCTGCGCGAAATCCAGGAGTCCCGAGCCTGGGGCATCTGGAGAGCAGCAGCAGATGCGAACAATAGAAGCAAAACCCGCGTGTACCCCCGCGGAGTCGCGATAATTTCAGTGGTTGTAAAATGCAGCAACACACACACACGTTCCTGTTGTTGTTTTGATAAGCACTGTTTGGCAAACAAGTGTTTTGTTTATTGCTTGAACAATAAACCGGAGAGACTCAGTGGCTAATGGTGTGGGGTGGGGGTTGGCTCTGGGCCAGTCCCCACCCTCAGCCTTCCTCACCGGTTTGTTGCGAGAATAAAAGTAATGCACATGCCATGAGACCATCAAACTCAGCACCACTGTTCTCAGGAGGCAGTGCTGGGCCTGTCCAGAGACCTGTTCTCAGATGACCCCTGTTCTTTTCAGGGCTAGCCCCTGATGGAAAGAAATCTGAGCTTAGAATTGATTGATGTGCATGTGTTTGCAGCTGAGGAAAGTCGGAGCAACATTTCTACATCAACTTTCCCTAAAGTGGTGCCTTGCAGATGTCTTACATACATCTCCCAGGTAATAATCCCTTGACATATATGTGCACACGTGTACACACATGCATGGACACAAGCAATGCACAAACTTCCAGGCAAACTGGACACACTTTGTTACTTACCAGAAGCCTGGGATCTCTAACCAGAACCAGGTGCAGAATATTCACCTAGAATTCAAGAATTTTGAGCACGAGTTTGCTTTGAGGACCAGACCTGAATGGAGCTCATCTTCCCACCACAGAAGCATCTTTCCCTGGTTACCCAAAGTGTTCTTCATTTAGGCTGTTTCTGCTATTGTTAAATCACTGGGATTCTAAAATGCTTGCTGATCTGCTGCCAAAGACCTATCATTAAATCCAAGTCTCCCTTCTGTCTGCTGCTGACACCAACACTTTATCTGGGCATTGCATCCTCCCTCTGAAAGCAAATGCACACTGAGAAATGTACCGGGTATAGGAAAGTCACCATTTCATAAAGCAGCTTACAATATACTGTTGTTCACTAGATATCAGACTGAAAACAATCTCTAGTTCTTTTGCTCAACTAATAAAGATGGGCAGAGATGGAGGAACAGGCTGAGGGTAACATTCGGTTAGATGCATGCCTTTGGAATTGGGCTCCTTTTACACCCGGGTTATTTCCACCAGCCTCACAATCACATTAAAAAGACATTAGTGGATGCTGCTTTTTCATCCGCAGCAGAACATTGAAAAATGTGTTAAGGAAGATGGCTCATTGGATTGCCACAGATTGTTACACACCTGCTGGGAAAGAAGACATCTGCAGTGCTACTGAAAAGTAACAAGACCAAAAATGGCCAATTTTGGCTGATCTCACACACACACACACACACACACACACACACGTATAAGTATAAAATATACATATTCTACCAACTTCTCTGGGTGTTTGCAGATGATACCTTTATCCAACATGGAGATGTTTTGGATGCCAGGTTCAGTTTTCCCTCTGACTGGAGGCATCTGATGGCAGCATGTGCTTTTTAATGCATCAGTTGAATGATTTGCTTGTCATGGCTGTTTCAGGAGTTTTTCTATTTTTATTAATTTTATTGTGAATTAAAAAATAAAAACAAAAACCATGATAAGCAGGAGCAAAGAGGAAAATAATTTTCCTACATAAAATTTAAATAGATCCAATATATGTACCCATATATATTTATAAAAATAGACTGTTATCAATTTTAAAAAGCAGTATGTAATTGTCAACAAATGCAGAGCATATATCCATGTCTTTATCTATGAATAAAGACATATTTATCCATGGGAGACATCTAAATATCACGCATTCAAATGTTAAAAGTGTCATTAAATTCTCAATTTATTGTGTTATGGAATTTATCCTTCTAACAGCAGTATTTTGGTTGTCAAAAGGAAACAGAAAATTCATTTACACTGACTTTGTGTTAAGTTCCAAGAAACAGCTGGAGAGCTGAGAAGAACATGTACTCTGGTTTATGCGGTTGTGCTATCTTAATCAAAGTTGGTTTTAGCTATCCTAAATTTTGCATATTTGAATCCTGCCGTGAATCAACTTTCTTCTGGAGAAAGGTGCTGGGAAATAGGGGAGTTATAAGATTTTTTTCTGTTTAAAAGTGCATCAGACCGCACCCTAGGAAATTCAATAAATTATCACCATCACCTTGTAATAGCTCTGCCTTAAATGCAACATTTCATGGTGAGTATATATTCTTCCATTTGTAACATCTCATTATTTTCTACCACTTCTGTCTTTTTTTCTTAGTGGAAAAAAAGACCTTTGTTGAGGCATTATCAGAATAGTTGTACGACATCTTTGGGCTGATAGTGCCTGGGAAACATCAGTTCAAAGCACTGTTTCCTCCCACTGTATATGCAGGCCTGTTCTTCCATGCATCCGCCATGCATCAGTATGGCAAGTTGCACAAGCTATAGCTTCTCACCTGTCTTTAAGGACAACCCCGCATGGAGTGCATTGTAGTAATCTAAATTAGTGTAGTTACTAAAACCAGGCTATTTTATTTATCGAGTTTGTATGCTACCCCATAGGCAGAGGCCCTCTGGGCAGCTCACAGCACAAAAATACAGATAAAAATAAATAGCAGTAATTACTGAAACCATAGAACATAAAAGAATAAAAATACAATATAAATATAACCAAGTAAATGCTACCAAGAAATACAATGCAAGTAAATAACCAAGAAATACAATATAACCAATAAAACAAGAACCAAGAAACAATAAAACAATCAGCCAGCAGTAAACCAAGAGTCAAATCTAAAAGCAGATACTAAATAAAACAAGTCTTAACTTGGCACCAAAAGCAAGATGAAGAGGGTGCCAGTCGCGCCCTCTTAGAAGGGAATTCCAAAGGTGGGGTGTGAAGGCCCTTTTTTTGCAAGCTCCCTCCCCTCCCCTCATTTAAGGGGGCTGTGAAGGAGGGCCTCCATGGATGACCTGAGTGGTCTAAAAAGGAGCCCAAGTGGAGGAAAAGCAAGTCTTGCACAGAGAACACAAGCAGAGCTCAGCCAGAGCAAAGCAGAAGCCTAGTTCAATATTCTGTCCCCAGAGAGGTGACCAGAAGCCCTGAAGAAGGACATGAACACAAGAGCACACCTGCTGTAGCCGCTGCATGGAGCCTGCAGTAGTGAAGGTAATGTGTAGCCATCGCGACTATCATTACCCTGTTGCAACCCTTCCTCGGAGATGGTGGACCCCCAGTCCCCCCAGGAGCTGGGCCAGGAGGTGAGGAAAGGATGCAGTCTCACTCTGGGGACTGAGAACACTTGGCCCAACCTGGGTCCTTGCAGATGCTGTTATACTACAACTCCCACCAGCCCCTTCCTGCATGGACAATGGTTAAGGACGTTGGGACTTGGAATCTGGAGGCTGAACCAGGTTTGGAGAGGGCAGACAAACTGTGCCATGACATTTCTGTTAGACTGCTGGCCCGGCGTGACGTCTTAAGGATGTAGACAGAACCAGAGGAAGCTGGTGTCCATAGAACTTATACACTGCAACTTTTATTCTGAATTTTATAGGATTTATGGATGGTTCGTAACCCCCTAAATGGATCGGCCACCATAGATAGCTCCAGTGAAGCTCAGAATGAAAGCTGCAATGGGTAAGGTGCCTTCTGACGTAGGAGTCACCAGCCTCCCCTGGACACAGCCGAAACGGACCTGATATAACCAGATGCTATGGAAGAAGCGTTCTGAGGATGAAAGAGCAAGAGAAATCAGGAGGAGATGTTATTACAAATGGAAGGTACCAAGAGATGAGAAGGACATGCACAGCAGAAGGAATAGAAATGCCCTGGGGGTGCCAATCTACCCCTCTCCATCTCCTGCATGGCATGTTTTCCTCCACCACCTGCTATTATGCCCACGAAGGAGGTTTTGCCAAAGCTCACACACATGCGCATGCACACACGCACACCCCCCAAGTAGCCAGGCTGCTGAGCAAATTCTGCTTAGCTGCTGGGACTATATTTAGATCCCTGCAAAAGGGGTTAGCGAGTTGCCTGGAGCCAACAGAACATTGAAGGAAGATGATAGTATAACAGCAGTCAGAGATAAAAAATAACCAAGAGCTTTAAGTAAATCCTTTGGACTGAGCTGGGCACTGGTGGTGGCGGCAGGGGGTGTGGGAGGGTGGGGCGCCCGGCGACAGCAGGCTCGGATTACAGCTTGGGCTGCAAGTACCAACCGGCACCCCCTCGCAGCTACTGGAAGGCAAGCAGAAGGCCCATGCACTTTCATGGCTGGTTTGCGGCGAAGAGATTCCCCCTTTCTATTGCACCACAGACTGCATGTCCACGGTCTGAAGAGCACGTCTGGCCACTCCCCACAGAAGCCTCTGCCGGTGGTGCCATCAGGGCAGGACTCTGGGGCAGGGGACCAGGATTCCTCTTGCAAAGCATACAGCAGGGCTGACCACCACATTTTGAAGCAAATGTGAAGGAGTGGTGTAAGCGCATTACAAACAGACCAGCATTGCAAATATTGCTGTTCCCTTCCGCACCTGATGCAAACTCCAAGTCTGGGGACTGGGAGGTGATGGGCCATTGCTCTGCAATTAAAACTGGCTTGGGCTCACTGTGGGGAGCAGCAACCAAGCAATGCTTCCCCCCTGGACCTCTTTGGCTTTGGGGGGTTGACTTCCTACAACCTACGATGGGGAACAACTGGATGGCCCAACTAATGGCTACGCTGTCCCCATCAGCAAGTCTGTGACTGTGCAAAGCAGCCAAGGACAGGATGGCATGCCAATTCCATACAGAGAAGCACATGGCAGAACCAGAGGACCCTTATTTCAAAGCTGGTAAAGGAACAGCATCCTCCACCAAACCTGAGGACAATGAGCTAGTTTAGAGGGGTTCAGGTCAGGCTGCCTAACACACACAGAGTCCTGTCCTCCAGCATTCTCCACCCACCCCGGCATTTGCAGCCCAAGCCACTCGTTCTGTCTAGTGGTACAGCTGGCCCACACTCCCCTGCAGAAGCTCGTGTGTCCTTTTCTTCCTCTGCTTTCCACCACCTCCACTCCACTCCTTGCTGACACTTATCCAATCCTGAACCCCACCCTGACCTTTGTCTCTCTCCTCAACCTTCACGTGGGCTTTTGACTTCTTTGAAAGGCAAGCAAACAAACAAAACACAGGGCGTTCAGCATGTTTATCTAGTTTAACACTGATCTTTGAGCAAGTGAGCTAATTTTTAGAAAAATATTTTAAAACATGAAACAGTGTTCCAAATTGAGGGGGATGGTTCACACATGCCAAGCAGCAAAGATGGGGTCAGGAGCCACTTTCATCAGGCACCTGTCTCTGAAGGCCCTCCTCCTGACCACCTGGCCCTTCTGCTGCTGCTTTTCCATCGCCATCTGTTCATCTTCTCTCTCCTTGGGGTCCAAAGGAAGAACACCAGGAAGCAAATGGAAGGAGCACTCTCCTGCCCTTCCCTCTAGGTGAAAATCGGACTTGGAGTGGCCTTTCCCAGGGGGCAGTCCTCTTGTTGAAGGGCTGCAAAAGGACTCGCTTCTACCTGAAACCAACCTCTCTGTTCAAAGGGCTATCCTGTCCAGTTCAACTTTATGAACTATCAGAACCATTTCCAGTGAACAGTTTGCACTCGGACAGGGGACTGAACAGTTGGACAGATGGGTCACCTGGTCGCAGCCTTCCCCATTCAAATGAGATGTCTGGAATTCCTTTTTAAATGATATTTTTTTTAAATGTGCATCTTGACATATAAATTTGCACATTGAAAGAGCAGACATATCGCTGCCCTCTTTTGTCCTCATTTTGGGGAGTGCTGCATTTCCTTTTTTCTTGTTCTTTCTTTGATGATCAAAAGCAGCCACCCTAACAGGTATTAGAACAAAAGGACAAGGAGAGTGGATGGGACGAAGTGGCAACGATGGATGGGAAGAACTTCCAATGAAGGCAGCTTGCCTGTGGCTCCCTAGCCTCAACCCTGAAGCTGGCCCGGCCATGAGAATCAATCAGCCCAAGACATGCTCTGCTGGAAACAAGAGGAATTGGCTGGTATTAGGAAGGCTGTGCTACTGATCAAAGGTGGTGTTTGACCAGCATTCAAACGACACACATCTGTGTGCAGCAAAGATCTCAGGGCTCCAACTTTCCAGAAAGCAACATTCTAGGATCGGAAGCTTCTTCCTCATTCCAGATGTTCAAGGGCAAGTTGGGTTTAACTGGTAGTAAGGAAAGTTTGCTTTGTACTTAATTACAAGTATTCTATTCCTTATTATTTCCTCTCAGATTCCAGGACCAAGGCCTAAGCTTTGAGTGACCTTCATGGGTTTTTCATGTTAACAAACCATGGTTTGTTAGTGCAGCCAGCTTCAGACAACATGATAGCCTGCAGTTCGACAACAAACTTCATTCATTGACAACCTACGCTCAAACCCGAGTGTGAATTATTGTGTTGCTGGAATCCATTCTCTCCATTTCTCAGCTTAATCCATCTAACAGGACTGGTGAGAAGATAAAAAAGAAGAAGAAAGAAAGCATGCATGCCACTCTGTTCTTGGAGGAAGGATAAGTTTAAAATGTAATGAATAAATTACCATCAAATTGTAGGCTAGGAGCAAGATTAAATTCCATTGGGTATAGTGGGAATTAGGATATATCCAAGGGTTTCTCAAATGTATTCAGTTTATCAAATAATGCATGTCTTAACTCCTACCACTGGCAGTTCTATTTATAGACAGCATAAACTAATAAATAAAAGCAACATTGATGTGTTGAATCATCCAGTGTTTTAGAGGGGGCCAACAGGCTAGTTAGCACATAGTGGCAGCCTAAGGGTGAAACACCAGCATACCACCCCATCCACTTTTAATTAATAACCTATGACTATTGTAAGTTGCCAATCATGACATGCAAACCTGGAGCACTGGGTTGTTTAGGGGTTAAACAACCCAGCAGTTAACCCAACAACAAACTCTGAATTAGCCATTGGCAGCAGTGGCTGGTGGCTCAGTGGGGTAGTGTATCCACGCTGGGTGTCAGCCTAAACTTTAAAGGAGAAATCCATGCTGTTGGATCCATTTTGGGGGCAGAGTGCAGCCCCATTGATTGCTCCTTTAAAGTTCAGACTGGAATCGGAATGGATACACTCACTGCCCCACTAACATCGATTGTAGTGGCTTGTGTGGGAAAGATGTCCTCCTTTTCTTTTTCAATAAAGTGCATTGCACTTCTGCAGACCTGAGGTTCACCCAAGGATGCCGAGACCTCCTGTTTCCCAGCAGCCCTTTGTTGGTGCCAATCTTGTTGGCACTCGGCTGGGCATAATGACCGCCTAAGGGAGATCCCTGGGAATTCCCCCAGGTTGGCCTTCCCCGACCCGGTGCCCTCCAAAGGTGCTGGTCTGGGGTCTCCACCATTCCAGATGGGAGCTGCAGTCCAGCACATCTGGGGAAATGCTCGTTTCCGCTTCGGTTCGCCCTAGAGCAGTCTGGAGGGGAAGGCGGGGGGGGAGGCATGCCCGGCCAACGTTGCCTGGCTTCTCTGTGAAAGTCGCAGACAAGAAAAGCCCCGAATGAACAGCATGACCTGTTGCGCGGAGATCGTGGCAACGGGAAGGGCAGGGCGCGGTGGAGGAGAAGCAGGGCGAGCGGGTGCGCAGCAAGCAGCCCCGCCAGGAAAGCTCATCCAAGCCCGGGCAGCTCAGAGCAGCCATGTGCAAAAAGGCAGGTACCAAGTCCTGCGCCAGCCAGGTGGCCCGGCAGGCAGAAGACACGGGGGCCGAAGCGGGATTGCTGCGGGGCTGGCGTGCGCGGCAGAAGCCTGCTCTCCGATTCCCGCATCGTGCGGAGGAGAAAGGAAGCGGCCCCGTGCTGGGCCGTGTTACCAGGGAGAAAGCTGCCGTGCGTGCCGGGCTCCCCCGTGTTCCAAGTGGTTGGTAGATCCGACAGGCGTATCAGGCAGACGGCTGAAGGTCTGCTGATATCCACAGCATCCCGAGATCGGTTCAGCCAAGGAGAGGGAGAGGCTTCAGGGGAGGGGGCCATGGCGACGGAGACCATCTGCGCCCCGTGAAGACCAGTCTCTTACTTTCCTCCTCCCCATCTTCTTGGAGACCCACCTCCTTGGGGACCAGCCTGCTCCCTTCGCCATCGCTCAGCTGGTAAGTGTGTCAGCTTGTGGTCCCTGCCCTTGATATGGAGGGTCCGGATTTTTGTGTGGAGAAAGATGGGAGGGAGGGGAAAGGCGGAGGGAAGGAGACGTTACAGGTGGCTCTGCTGGGCGCCTCTGTCGGGGATGCTTCGGTGGGCTGAGAGCAGATCGGAAGCCAAGAATTCCTGATCCATCCAGGTGATGGTGGAAGCTCTCTGGAGATTAAAGAACAAAAGAGAGAGAGGGAGAGGAGTGAATAGATGCACTTGGTTGCCATAGAAAAGCATGGGTATGCCATGCAAGGCATCCAAACTTTCCAAAAAGCAGCATTTTGCTCACTTGCAGATTCCATCTGCATGGCCATGTGTGTGCATTACTAGAGCTTATACCTGGATTACAAAGTCAACCTCTCTCCAGACAGAGGGATTAAAATTCCAGCTGGGGTGACAAAGATGGTGGTGAGACAAGGAGCCCAGCTGAACCTCTACCAGGATGACCAAGAGCAGGTTTTCCTCTCTCTCTCTCTCCCCCCCCCCCCCCCCCAGTTGCCTCCTTCATTGGTATGAAATTGTATGGCTGCATCACAAGTGTGGACCATGAGATCAGTGTGGCAGGTTTGGGCTTGCATGTCTGGCAGACAAGCACTGGCTCTTTCCTGTACGTATTTGGAGCAGGCAGCTGTCCTCCTGGGCCCTCTGGTTGCCCTAAGCCTAGAAATTGGCTTCAGAATGGTGTGGGAAGAAGGTGTTTCTTTGAAAGAGCAGGTTGGAAAGTTGAGTTGAATGCAGAGAGATGGTTGTCAAGTCAGAGCCAAACGTGGGCTTGGGGTCGTGTGATTCCAGTCCAAATTCTTCATCTTTTTTCTTGCTTTAGTTTGTATAAATAGGAAACTGCCTAGAAAAACATGTTCTCATTTTAATCTCATCTCTCTCATCACACACACAGACACACACACACTCATCACAGCACAGTTGTCCAATCTCATTTAGGCTCACATGATCCGGCAGGAAGATCCACTCTGTGGAATGTACTGGAACCCTACATTTCAGAACCCCTTCCACCTATGCCCTGCTTGTGCCCAAAATTTAAGAAGCCAGAGGGATTTCTGGTGAGTTTATCCTTCACACCTCATAAGAAACATAAGGAAAAAGAAAAACCCTTTTACTGCCAAAGTTCTTCTCCAGATTCCAGGTGAACCTTTGCCCCTGTCAGTGTTTGGTCCAGAATTGTTATCCTGACAAATCTAGGAATGGGTGAGAAATGTCCTGAACCTGCAGAGAATCTGGGACACAGTTATATGGCAATATGCACGCTTTTGTGAAGTTTGCAATGCAGTTCACAAATTAAAAAGGGGAAAGTGTGCAAAAATGCGAATAGAAATAGTGCAACAATGCACATCTTAAAGAAAGGAGTGAGCAAAACCACACGAAAGTAAGAAAATCACTTGGAAAAAAATTGGGGAAGCTGTGTACAAAATATGCATGTTAAGAAAAATGTGCATAAGAATTGTGGAAAGTGAGAAAAATGAAAAAGCTGGGCATAATCAAATAGCAGTTTTATCAGAGAGTTTGATTCCTATAAATCACATGAAAAGCAGCATGGTGCAGATGTTGGAGTGTGGAACCAAGGAGACATGGATCTGGCCATGAAACTCACTGGCCGACTTCGAGCCAGTTACAGATGTTCAGCATAAACTACCTTACAGGCTTGTTGCAAAGTAAAAATGGAGAGGAGGAAGATCATAGAGACTTCTTGGGAGAAAGATGAGATACACATATAACAAATACATAAATAAAATGTGAACGTATTAAAAGCGTCTTAGTTCCCAGCATCTCCTCAGAAGGCAAAATAGGTACCAAGAACTATGCTCTGTCCTTGCTATACAGGGACAGCAAAAGCACATGCAACATGGCCTCTCTCGTGCTTAAATTGGCTCTATGGGCAGAGTCACATGTGCCTGGACATCACTTGATCTTTTACACCATTGGTTTGACAGTGTCTGAGAACCCTGAAATAAACATGGGAAAGGCCTGGAAAAGGCTTGTGCCGGACATGAGATCATACAAGGTGAAAGTTCTTTTAGTCGCAGCTCACCAATGATGTCTCACCCTTTGCTGCGAAGGACGTGCACCAATCAGAGCAGGATCAGAGCAAGAGGACAAAGGTGGGCCGCCACTGTATGGAGAAGAACCCATATCTGGAAAGTTTGGAGGAATTGTGTATGCTTTTCCAAGCAAAGGGAAGCCTGGGGATGATGGGCAGGGGGAAGCCATTGGCACTCAGGGCTGCCCTGCCCTGGAAGAGTGCAAAGGCTTCTGCTGAGCCAAAGGACAGGGGTGGGAAGCCTGAGGCCTGGGGACCCCAGCCTAACTCTGCAAAATACCTGCGATGGCCACACTGCCCATTTGGTCCTTCCCTGGCTTTCATGCAGCTGTGTTTCCTCTCCCCGTGCTAAAAAGGTACAAGGCTTCCCTAAGGTTTAGTTACTGGCCGGAAGAGCTTTAAACCACAGTGTACTGGGCTGTTCTGTCCTTTTGGTATTTTGTAATTTCACTCCCCCTTCTGTGGCCTTCAAGTACTGTCTGGCACTAGAATGCAGCCCCCTGGTGCTTCCGCAAAACTGAACTTGTCTGAAGTACATTTTCACACTCTGACCTAATGAGCCCCAAGTTACAGAAAGGCAGGTATCAGCTGAACATTAGGAAAAGCATCTTCACAGTGCAAGCAGTTCAACAACGGAACCTGCCGGGAGGAGGTGGGGCACTCCCAAAATGCAGGGCTGCCCAGCTGAAGGATTTAGCTTTGGATTTCCATTAAATCTTTAGCTTAGGATTTCCTACATCAAGAAGGGGCATGGACAAGAGCCAATGTGGTGTAGTGGTTAGAATACAGGACTGAGACGGGAGAGACACTGGTTCTTGTCTCTG
Source organism: Varanus komodoensis (assembly GCF_004798865.1). Classification (NCBI taxonomy): domain Eukaryota; kingdom Metazoa; phylum Chordata; class Lepidosauria; order Squamata; family Varanidae; genus Varanus; species Varanus komodoensis. The sequence continues at coordinate 3,230,258 of NW_025335759.1, forward strand.
CTCAGCCATGAAGTTCACAGAGAGACTTTGAGCCAGTCGCTCACCTGCTCTTCCTCAAAGGGAAGCTGTTGTGAGGATAATGAATTAGCAGAGGTCCATGGAAGACACCTTGAGGGGGAAAGGCAGGCTATAAATGAAATGCATCATTATCACCACCACTGATCTATGATTCTAGGAAGGGTAATGACAGTGTATGATCTGACTAAAGAGTCCAACAAAGAAAATATAGGCTCACGCCATGTTACATGTTGCACCACAGTGGCATTCCTGGTGCCTTAAAGATAAAAACCGAAAAGGAATAGTCTTTGGGGAGGTTTGCTGTTTTCACCAAGGTTAGCCACAGTATTCTGGTCACTGCATTTAATGAAGAACAGAGGAATGAAGCTGCTCCATGGCCTCTGGTTGCTTGGATGATCAGAAATCTATGCCAGGGTATTCCTGTGAGGTGAGCAGTAGACCCATTGAAATGACTGGGGATTTAAATTAGCCACGACTAACTGAAGTTCCTTTCATTTCAATAGGTCAGCTCTAACTATGAATAAGGGTGGATCCAATCCATGGACTTTACATCAGGGGTAAATAGAAAATAGATCTCCAGATGTTTTGGACTTCATCACTCCTGACCACTGGCTATGCTGGCAGGGGCTGCTGGGAATTGAAGTCCAAAATACCTGGGGATCTACCTTCTATCTCCTCCTTTCATAGACGACAGGTGTGTAATAAGAAAGCCAATCATTAGAAACATCCATTTTGGTGCAAAGATTCTCATGCTTGGAGTAGCATCATTACCTCTCCTCGGTATCACATTTCCACTCTCTGAAAAGGTATGCACATTTGAATATGTACAAAAAAAATAAAAGGTTGCAGACAGGAGAAATCCGAATAAGGGGACATTTTAGAGCATGGCATCTCTGTCATTCCTTGAGTTAGCAGTCTGGCATTTGGCCAGCTTGCATCTCCTGTAGCAAAGAGCCACTGTGAGCCAACCTCCCAAGTTCCCCTCTGGAAGTGGCAGGTTTCTTGGCTTTCTGAACAATTAAGAACAAATGTTTGAGCTAAGAAGAGCTGATCTCCAAAGCCAAGAGACGCCACTTAGATCTTCATGGCCCTGGTTAGCTTCTTTCGCCCTTTCTCTGTTGTGTCCAGGTCATCAGAGCACTTTGTTACCCTGGAGCTTCCTGAGCCATTTCAGGGGAAGTATGACAGAAGTGGAGCCTGTGTTGGATTTTGCATCATCTGGACGCACTGGCCGAAGGAACGCCTTACCCGATATCCTGGGCTCACCAGCAGGGGTCAGTCCCACTGACTTACCACTGAAGCTGGCAGAAATGTCTTTGAACTCAGGTAGAGATCTGCCTTATTCTCTTAACCTTGTGCCAGTCATAATACCCCATGGTGGCCAGCACCAGAACAACTTCCACTGCGTTTGCAGGATCAGTCCCAGCCCCCACAGTCCCGACTCTCATTCTCTGGAGGCACATCAGGTGGGAGTCCTGGAGGAAGAGCCCAGTAAGAGCAAGCGCTTCCCTCCAGCACTGGCCACAGCAAGACAGGGCTTCCTGGAACGGCAGTGCTTGCGCCTTGCCTGGCTGGCCCTGGCCCTGCATCTTCCCTGTCTCCTGCTCGAAGTCATCTCTGCAGCACGGGCCCTCCCATTTGCCACCCTGCTTGCCTCTTGCCTGATCCTGGGCCCCTCACAGAGCCTTCAAGGGCTTCCTCAGGATCTGATAGATTCCAAAATGACTGCAAAGGGTGTGCACCTGGTCCACTCACTACACCAAGCTCCTTCCACCTGCCCACTGATTGTTCAGTCTTCCCCTGGCTTTTGCAGAGTCTCCCCCAATTCTGAAGGGTTCAAGTACCTCTCCTAAAGTTTAGGAGATGCAGATTCAGTAGGAATGCAGAGCTGGTGCTCTTCATATTTTGGGCCTCACCTCTTCTGAGTTCAGGGGCAGCCCTAGCAGCTTCTCTGAAACCGAGTTCAGCCCTCAGACTGAAAAGGCTCCTGCATCCCTGGCCCATACTGACTGAGAGCAGCTCCCCTAGATTTCAGGAGACTTTTTCTAGCCCTGTGTGAAGATGGTGGGGATTGAACCCGGGCTCTTTGGCATGCAGAACATGTACCCTACCGCTGAGGTACATCCTTACATGTGAGCTGGAAGGGGCTGACCAACCTAGGAAGGGTCCTTCAAAAGCATCCGGCCTAGCTCCAGGTTGGCACCATCCTGAAGAGTTCAGGACATGTACACACAGTTTTTCAGTCTCCCATGAACTTAGCCTGTCTCTATATCAGTTTGTTTCTTCCCTCTTACAGACAGATCTCAAGAAATGCAATCTCCAACCACAGAAGTGCCTCCTCAGGTACCCCAAAGTCCAGAGCTGAAAGATACCTCCTAACCCATCCTCATGGGGCACTGCAAAGCTCACCTGAGAAAGAGGAAAGGCTTGCTATAATTATCAAAGAAGTTTGCCTGGAACTTTTCTGGGATTTCTGGGCATGACTTGTCTCTCATCTCTCAATCCGAAGAAGCAACAGTGGAAGATGGAGGGAATAAGAGGCTGCATGTTTTACAAAGACCAGGGTGGCGCCTTGAGGGACCCATTTCCTTTGGCTGCTGGGAGGGACTTGAGTGAGTGAAAGGGAGAGCGCAAGAGGGTTGCCGGAAGGATAGTTTTCCACACCTCCACTATAAAACAGCAAGGCGGCATAGGAAGCTGTCCTTATATGTGGTCAGACCATTGGTGCATCTGGTTCAATATTGTCTACCCTGATTGGTGGCAGCAGCAGCTTTCCACCATTTGAGACGGGAAGCTTTTCCAAAGCCCTGCGAGCAAATGCCAGGGACCGGACTTGGGGCTTTCTGTGGACGAAGCACATGTCGGAGCGACACCCTTCCCCGAATTTGCACTGGTATCACTTAGAGGATCGCGCCAGTTCCTGAAGAATCCATGGGTGGTGATGGTGATTATCTTACTTCACTGTGATGTTTGCGGGAAATGACTTCCTTGGTGTGTGTGTTTGTTTCACCAGCACAGTTAGTATTCCTGTTCATGAAACTTGTAGGACTAAGATTGTCACGTGGGAAGTTGTCTGTTCGAGCTCATGCTCCTTCCTGGGCGATCATCGCCTGAGGGTCCATTTTTACTGCCCTGCACATTTTGGAAATGGATGTTGTTTGTAGAATCCAATGACCCCAATTTTCCCCCACCACAAAAAAGAAAATAAATGTGACCATTCTTAGCAAAGACACTTCTCTCTCACTTGGCACCGAAGAGGGAAATGGATAATGCAAAAGGAAGCTGTCCTCACAAAACAGGACACCTTGCCATCCCTTGGACAGGGGTGGGCAACGTGTGGCTCAGCCCCCTTACCTCTTCTGGCAGTCCCCTTAGCTACTGATTTGAGAGAGCCATGCCAGGGGCATGTTCTGACTAAACTGTGCAGGGGGGTGTCAGGGGAAATAGTTCCCCTTGGAAACCACACACAGCCCTTTTCCTCCAGCATTTGAGCACTGGGGGGATGATGGGTCTGGGGAGGTATGGGCAGCAGCTGAGATACACTGTTGAAATTACAGAAGGGAGGCTCAAAACACTTCCCGGATGCCATAGTTTGATATTTGAAAGGCTAGATTCCATTATGCCATTGAAGCCATCTGTATAACTGACAGCACTTAACTCTGCCTGCCTGCCTGCATTGAGAGCACTTTGCACCAAAGGGAAGGTAACTGCGGAGGAACCTGCCAAGCCAAGGCCATGTCCTGTTAGCTTCTCATCTCACCACCCCTTCGCCCTGGCCATACCCAGGCTGCGGAGGGGCTCTCACGAAACTCACACCCTCCCTTCAAGGGTGGTGCCGGCAGCGACAATCATAAGGTGGTGTGTGATCATTCCCTTGTTTCCCCTCCTGAACAGCTTTGTGGGAGGAAAGATGACAGACTAGGTGCTGGCTGGACTAGGGATGGAAGAGAATATGCAGGCGCATCTGTGCACCAGGTCGGACTGGAACATACAAGTGTTCTGAATAAATAAATAAACCCTGTGCATGTGGAGGGCAATGGCCCAGTGGAATCAAGTATGCCTGAGTGTCGCATGGCTTTGCTTTCAGAGCAAAGCTTCTCCAAGAGGCTGGAGATGCAGCGGATGCCACTGCAAGGACGGAATGCCTCCGGTGTCCAGAGCCATCAGGTGCTCGAGTCCAGTGAGGATCTGTTTGAGCTCATGTTGCCAATTAAACTCCCACCGTTCCAAGGATTTCCTAACTGACTGTCTCTTTGGAACACTAGCACATAGTTGTCTTCCAGTTCCAGGTGCAATCTCTTTCTCATGGTGTTGCACCCTCATTGGCAGACTTAGGTTTCGCAATGAATCATTAGATGATTCCTTGATAGAATGTTTATTTGTTAGGATTTTTTAAAGTGTGCCCTGCCATCCCTCAATGAATCTAAGGAGGTGAATACTATAAGTTCAAACAACTTGTCGTTGTTTTAAGTTGACATTAACCAGCATAACATAGTGGTTAGATTGTTGGACAGGGACTCAGGAGATCTGGGTTCTAGCCCTTGCTCACCCATGAAGCTCACTGGGTGACTTTGGGCCATTCATTGACTCTCAGACTATCCTACCTCACAGGGTTGTTGTGTGGATAAAATGGAGAGGGGCAGGAAGATGATATTAGCTACTTTGGTTCCCTACAGGGAAAAGACAGGATATAGATATGATAAACACAAGTCTGAGGTTCTGGTACTGGTTTCCAACATCCTAGTAAAAACATAACCTTTTCCAACAGGCATTCCCAGGAAGCTAATTCCCAGGAACATTTCTAGAAATCAGCAGACAACGCCATTGTCAGGAATACGTGAGGAATCCCACTGAAAGTCCAAAATCTGAAGGATTGCCTCAGCCTGCCCCCCCCCCCCCCCCCCGCAATCCAGCACTAGAAACAACTTGCTTTGATGCCAGGAGCTGAGCCAGCACTGCTCTTCCACTGTTAAAGCAAGCCATGATTTACATCTTTTCTTTTTAAAAAGCCAGAGAAATTTGCATACATTTCAGCCACAAATTGCAGCCGGAATTTATGCATATTCCCTGGCTTTAAAACAACAACAACAAGCCTCAATCACAGCTCACTTTAAAAAGCCGAAGCTGTGAGGAGGGAGGGACTTTACTTGGTCTGCTTTCAGCTCTCCACTTGGAAAGGCACTGAACTGCACACAGGTCAAGTTTCTCAGTGCCTGCCATCTGTGGCTACCCTCCCTGATAAGCAAAAATCCTTGGTGCATTGATCTCATGCGTCTTGGCTCCACTACACCAGTGGCACCAAATGCATGGGCGCCGAGGAGAGTGGCAGCTATGAGACCAGGGCTGTGGCAAGGCTGAGACCCTCAGGGTTGAAGCCCAGGGGCCTTATGACTGAAGGGGGCGGGTGATGTCTGCAGCTACCTTTCCCTGGGGTTCCCAGGGAATTTAGCACACCTTACAATGATTAGGAGGGGTGTGTTGAGCGAGGAATTAGCCTGACAACAATATATGGACCTAAGCTTTCTCTGTTGCAATGGGAACTAATTTGAAATGGTTAGGTCCTCTTTGGGCAATTAAGACCCATTAGCTTTAGAGAAACAAAAACAAAACAAAGCCAACTCTGCTTCTGCTGGAGATAAAAATTCCCAGAGCTTGTTTGTTGATGAGAATTATTTCTACATCTGCCTCACTTTTGGCTTCTCTTTGTGGACGGGGCTGTGCAGATAGGGCTGATGTGCCCGCACTTTCACTGCACCATCAAACCTCTGCATAACCATAGGTGGCGCCCTTCTTCCAGCACTCTCTAGTGACCAGACACAGAAAAAAGTGACGGCAACATCATCATTAATCTCGCTGTTCATTAGCCTGGATTATGTTCTTTAACACCAAGGTGCATGCCCTGGAGAGTGTTCTGAGAAGGAAACAGTGGCCAGCCTGGGGGTGCTCCAGGTCCATCCCTCAGATGAGAAGAGGGTGCTGTTTGCATGCTAGAGACATGGGGACCTTAGGAAGAGTCTGTGCGCTGCTTGCAAAAGCTTTCCACTTCCTTACTACAGCTTTGCTCGTCCTGATACCTTCCAGATGGGCAGAGCTGTCCGGAGCATGCTGGGAAGTGTAGGCCAAACCTTCTGGAGGCCACCAGGTTGGGGAAAGCTGCCTTATACTTTGCGGCTGCCTTTCCCAACTTGGCACCCTCTAGGTGTGTTGGACTGCGGCTCCCATGATCCCTGGGGTGGACGGGAAACACAGCCCAAAATGTCTACAGGGTGTCAGGCTGGAGGGAGGCTGCCTTACTAACAGGGTCTAGATTATAGGGCCGAGGGGTCAAGCAGATCCCTACCATCGTATTCTTTGGTTAAAAGCAGTCACACAGGGAAAGAAAGTTGGCTCAGGGTCATGGCACTGCGTTGCTACTTCTGGACTGAGAACCTAATTGCTGTGAATGTGATCATGGGCTTATTTGCAGTGAGCCACCATCACGGGAGGAGGAGAATGGGGATCTGCACCCCCATCTTCACCCCCTTCCACCATGCTTGCAGACGAGATCATGCTCAATGCACATAATGCTTCCCTTGATGTAGCTCCATGCACAGCGGGGGTTCGGCATAAAACACGTCTCCCTGTACAGACATGGCTGCAATAGCTAGGATGGGGACATGGGAGCAGGCATGGCCTTAACGACAACTTAAGGGGGCGTAATTGTTTGCCAAGGAGCACCCAAATGGCTGGACTGAACAGGATTTGATAGTGAGAAGAGTGGCAACATTCCTAACTGAGCCAGGATACTGTCTCCGTGAGTCCAGTTCAAACTTGATTGTATGACAGGGATCTCTCCAAAGCGTTCCAAATGGGAAACCCGCCAACATGGCACATCTTACCTTGTGTAAATGAGCAGAGATCTCTCTCTCTCCCCCCCTCCCTCCCTCCTCTGTGTGTGTGTGTGTGTGTGTGTGTGTGTGTGTGTACGCATGCGTGTGTGAGGCAGACTCAAGACAAAACTGGTTAAATCATTTTGGCATCAGAGAGGGAAAAAATCACAAACACCCCTCTCCTCCTGTGGCAGCTGAAGCAACAACCTAAATAACTTGCAGTTTACAACTCTTTCATGGCTCCTGCAATCTGCTGCCTGAGGCAACCGCCCCAGACTGCTTAATGGCAAAGCCAGCTCTGGAATGGGGAAGGAAAAAGGCATCTGCTATTCTGGGACAGACAAAGGCTGGGGCAGGGGGAGGGAGAGAGCACGTTTGGAGCTCGCTTAAGGCATGGGAAACTTCAGGGGGCTTCTTTCTCTTTCCTGAGATCTGACACAAAGTAAAGGATTGATTTGCCTCCTGGGAGTGTGTAATTATGCAGCTTGTCCTCAAGGAAAGCATAAGTGGAGGAAAACAGCAGCACGGCACATGTGTAAATATATCTTTGGAAATAAAGCAAATATTACAGCCTCATCCTAAGCTCTCCTTAGTATGCTGCTGTCCAAAGAAAACAAACGAGAACTCTCACTGCTTGGAGAAATGAGGAATATGCTGGCTTAAGTAAATCTGCAGGGCATTCTGGAAAACTTCCAAGGAATGGGCCTGATGGACCTCTGGCAGCATCCCCATTCCAGAGGTGTGGGGCCATGGCACAAAAGGCCCTCCCTCTGCTCTAGATTGCTTATGGGGCTGTGGGTGAACCACTATGTGTCCTGGCGCATATGCCCTTCAAATCAAGGGCTATATAACATCCAGAAATATAAGCCACTTTATGAACCAAGCACCTGAAAAGCAGGGTTTGAATAGGAAATCCTTTCCTCTCCTTTTGTTTCTCACCCACCCACCCTCTGTCTCTCGAACCTGGCTATATAAGCTCCCCATTGTTCATAGGGGGGAACGTGTGTCCTACTTACAGAGGAGCGTCTTCTATGTGAAGGGCTCCCACATCTGAAAGTCTGTCCTGTCCTAAGAAGGAACATGGGAAGCTCCCAGCCACTATGTCCAGCCAGCTAGCTCAGTTTAGTCAACACTGACTGGCAGCAGCTATTCAGGCAGGATTCTTTCTTAGCCCTCCTGGAGACGGAGCCTGGGACTGTCTGCACTCCAGCGGAACATACGAAGAACCACTTGGGATCAGATAAGGCTCCATCTGGACCAGTGCTCTGCTCATGCAGTGGGAAGCCCACAAGCAAGACATGAAATGGCATCCTCCCAGTTGTGTTATCTAGCCGCTGGTATGTTGCCTCTGGGAAGGAGAAGAGTCACCATGACTGGCAGCCATTGGTAGCTTTGTCTTCCATGGGTCTCCCAGGGGAGAGGAAGCCACTGAGCCTCCCAAGGAGGGAGAATGCAAGCCTTGAGTTTGCCCATCAACCTGGACAAGAGACTGGACCAGCGGTTGGTGACAGTCTTCCCATCAGTAAATCATTTCGAAATGTGCAGCTCTGCTTGTAAGCAGATTTTATGCAAATCAGTATTCCCTCTTGCCTTCGTTTTTCAGCAGTGCCTTTCCTCTTTTGAGGCAATGGACAAGCAGCCACCCTAAATCTCAGCCCTGTTCTGGATGGGCTCCAAACCTCCTTAGCCCATCAGGAGGACAATGCGCTGAGCAGTGAAATGTCTCAGACCCCCAGCCCTGGTCCAAAGACCCTTTGATCCTCCACTGCACCCCATTACCTAGATAACGTCTCCTTGCATTGCTGCTCAAGATGCTGTATTGTGTAACTGTCTTGTTCAAGAGGTCAGACATGTTAAACAGTAACTATATGAGAGGAGGACAAAGGCCCTTTGAAAGGACTTCAATGTACAAGCAGAGGTTTGTTCCAAAAAGTAATGGCACTCAAACCTCTTGACTTCCCACATAAGTAGCCAATGATCCAACAGCAAAACCCGAGGCTCTCCAGATGCACTGCAATTCCAAGCATTCTGGCCATAGCTGGGCTTGATGGGAACTGAAGGCCACAGCATCTGGAGGCTAGCGGGTTGGGGAGGGCTGCAGTTGAGTCTAAAGACAAAGTTAGATGGCAAGTACCAACAGCACTGTAGTCAAAACGGGCATGGTGAGAAACAAGAAAGTCTTGAAATGAACGGAAGTCAGAAATGTCTTTAAAAGTCATTAGAGGGAAAGATGGGGGCAGGCACTGACGCATGCTCCCTGGCTGGGGAATTTGGCTGGGAAGCGGAGGATTACAAACTGAGCCAAAGGGAGAAGGAATGGAGTCAGAGGAGGAAGCTACATCACAGCAGGCTGGGCTGTTACTCCACCCAGCTCAGGACTGGGACATCTGACTGGGGTTGCTCTCCAGGATTTCAGGCAGAGGCCTTTTCCATTACCTGCTGGTTAGTCCTTTTAATGGAATACGGCAGGGACTGGACCTCTGGTACTCTCCAAGTGCTCTGCCATGCACTACGGTCCCTTGCTCAGATCAAATGGGCTCAGCTGCTCCGAGTACCACGTCCCTCTCCCCAGGCACCAACCTGCTGGATTGGCTCCAAGCAGCCAGACACAGCAGTTTATACTAGGTGCTGTTTCTAGGGTCAGCCACCAAATCAGCGGCAGCATTTAGCCAGGAGCAGATTGTGTGTGTGTGTGTGTGTGTGTGTGTGTGTAAATGCCTAGCAACCGTGTATAGTCATTGTTGGCATGTCCAGCAGAACAAGGTTATCATCTCATGAAAACTCAATGCAGCTCTGTGGGATGGCATTTGCAGAGTTGCTGCTGGGAGGAAAAACGGCACAAGCAAATGCGGGATGAAAGATTCACGGTTTTCACATTTAATTGAAAGCACCATGGCTGAGCTGGGTGGAAAGGGTGGGCAAGTCCGGATTGGGAAATTGTACTGCGGACAAATGTTAGAATGTAGCAAAGAAGAGGTGGGCTCTAGTCCCCATTCTGCCATGAAGCTTCCTTGGTGCCTCTGGGCTAGACACTGGCTCTCAGCCTAACCTACCTCACAGGGTGGATGTTGTGAGGATAAAAATGGAGAAGAGGAATTTGTGAGCAGCTTCGGCTTCCTTGCAAGAGGAAGAAAAACAGAATGTATAACAACACTGGCTGGAACTAGGGTGGGTGGTCTTTGGCATTAGACGGGCAGCTGATTGTGTACTGCCAAATCCCTCGTTTGAAACTGCCCTATAGGAGCCTCAACCACACAATGGGGAATCCGAAAATCGCAAGCAAGAGTTATGACAAATTAGTCACCTGCATTTCAAGTAGCACTGCACAGACCGATCTCAGTAACCAAGATCCAAGAGCTGTCACCGCAGGCCCAACCGTAAGCACCGTCCGGTGAATACAGCCCAGACTGGAAGGGACCAAGTTCTTTCCAGGGCAGGGTTGTTCTGGAGCAGCCCAAGCGCATGGCCTCTGCAGGACTCCTTCAGCAGATACGGACTGAGGCCATCTGGTTTTTCCTTCCACTGGTGGCAAAGCGCCAGCTCTGGGCAAGCAGCCCCAGGGGAGATTGACGGGTCAGCAGCACAAAGTGACCTTGCTGGGGAAAGGAACGCACCCGAGGAACAGGGCCCAGAAGGCGGCCCCAGGAGAGTGTGGGAATGGACCGAATCAGCTGGGGCGAACGGGGCAGATGGCCATCTTGACTCGTCTTGACTCATGGGCGGTAGAGAGACTGACAAACAAACAAACAAATTAATAAATAAACAAAGTATCTGGTAGATCTCTGGGTGACTGAAAGGAAGTCGGCAAACATTTCTGACTACTGATTACTAACAACAGTGGCAGGAAAATGACCGCCCCGCCACTGGCATGCACACACTGACACACACGTGCCCTTTGCCTCAACTCTGCAGTTGAAACAAAGAAGGCTTTGGGGAACTGGCCGTGGGGTTTTGTGCAGGAGGGCGACAAGACCCATTCTGTTCAGAGACTCAGAATTCCTTCTTGGGCTCAGGATTCTGGACGTCTGCCTCTGGTTGGTGGAGCTCAGCTTCTTCTAGGAGAACAAAAACAAAATAGATGCCAGAAGCCTTGTTCTCATGCAGTCTTCCCTGAACCGGTGCTCGCAGGGTGCAATTGACTACAATTCCCATCATCCTCCATGCTGCCTGGAAATTGCTGGTATGGTAGTTCAACACCTCTGGAGGGCACCAGCTTGTGGGAAGGCTATTGTCACGGAAGCGGGATGTCAATAAATCAAAATATTCAAAATCAAAATGTTAAAAAGCAGGTTATTAATCTAAATAAAAAAAACAAGGGTGTTTCTCTCTCCTGCTCCTCCCACTTTGCCTCCTGGTCTTGCAGCACCAGGACTGACACATTTCTGGATGCACATGCCAGGAGCACGCCTGTTGACACACAAGACAAAGGGGCGGAAACACCTGGAGTGGGGCAAGGGGCAGTGACATGCACAGGTGAGGACCAACCAGCCAGACTGGAAGACCGGTGGAAAATCCACACCCGACCATGGAACTCCCCGCAGCATCTGAAACTCCGGGGGGGGGGGGCTCAGTTGCACCCCTCCAAAGGGTGCTGGGTGGCAGCACCCATCACCGCCAACCATTGGCCCTGCTGGCTGGGGAGGATGGGTATTTGAGTGCAGCACCCAAAATGGCAGCCTGCTCTGCTCAGTGACCCCAGAATAAGTCTTGTTTTAGTCATGGAGATCCATTTCTGATACATACAAAAGTGCACTTTCAGGATGCAATCCTATGTTTTGACGTGTTTTGTTTTGACAGCAAAAAAGATCCTACAATGACCAAGTTTCTCTAGCTTTTTTCCCTAACCAAGCACAGGATTGTGCCCTTGGAACCCCTCTCTCTCTGTCTCTCTTGTCCCTCTCTGTGAAGGCACAATGGGGCGGGGGGGGGGGACACACCACGTTTAACAGCCCCCCCGCCCTGCAAAAATGCAGCTTGCATCCATTTGCACTGGTCTCCGGTTGCTTCTTGGCGCACCGAGCGTCCACCGCAGCAGCCTGCCTACTAGCACGGGAGAAGCGCGCGCGCCGGCGACGACCACCACGCTGCGCCCAGCGGATGCCTGCCTGCCTGGCTGGTCGGCCGGCCTCTGGGGGGCCCTCGGTGGGGCTGCGCCGGTGGTTGCACTTAGCCCCCCTCCCCAGGCTCTCTCCTGACGGGGCGGGGCGGCGGGGCGGGGCGCGCAAGCGGCTGAAGCAGGCGCGGCAGCCAATGGGCGGCGGGGGCGCGACGACCCGCCGCCGCCCGTAGGACGTCTCCCACCCTTGCAGGTGTGACGGCAGAACTGCCCATCGCTCGCCGTTTTCCATTCATGTGATCCAGCGCGACCGAGCTATTTAAAGAGACCGGCCGCGCCTGCGGGGGGGGGGGGGGGGGGAAAGCGTGCCATAAAACGGGCGCCCGCCTCGCTGGAGACAGAGAGCGCACAGGCGCGCGCGGCTCCTCGACTCGCTCCGTTTTCCGCGGCTGCACGCACGTACATTCCCGAAGACGCCCGCCATGGCTGAAGCCTTCGTTGGCGTCTGGAACCTCGTCGAGAGCCACAATTTCGACGGCTACATGAAAGCGCTCGGTAAGGCCCGCGGATCCGCATGGTCCGGTTTGCACGTCCTCTGGGGCGATCCCCTCGGGGAACACCAAGGGCGCGTTTGCAGGCGGCTGGAACTGGCACCCAGAGCGGCGGGGCCTCTCCCCGCTCCATGTTGCCGCTTTTCTTTCTCCGCCCCACCCAGCCTTGGCCGGCGAGCGGGAAATGCTCGCCTTGCAGGGGAGCGTCACGGGATGCTCGCCGCTCGCTTCCCTTCCCGGGCCCCCGGCAAGCGCTTCCCTCCCCTGAAGAAGTCGAACCGCAGGCGAGCCACGTGGGGATCGAATGAATGGAGGCCTGCGCTGCGTTCCTGCTCCTTTTCGTTTCCGTGGCTCGGCGCGAGCGAGAGTCGAGGGCAGCTGGGGCGCAAAACGCGCCTGGGCGCTCCGATTTGCACCGGCGCGGGCGCAGGTGGCGCCTGCCGATCCGATCAGGCGAGGCTGCGCCGTTTGCCCCGCCTCAAGCCGCCTCTTTGGAGAGAGAATGGGAGCGAAGCCACGTGTGCATTTTACCGAGGGAAGAATGAGCAGGCGATATTCGGGCGGGGTGATGATGTGCCATTATTATCGCTGTGGTTCGATGGGGCGGTGCTATAGGCGGCTTATCTGAGAATTATGAACTCGGGCTTAGGCCCTCGGGGGCGAAGGGACTGGCACGTGCTCGGAAATCTGTGCCTCTGAAGTCCTGTCTCTTAAGGACACCCTAATTTGTAAAACGGGATGTCTGGAGAAGGGGGGGGGCAACCGTCAGCCAGAAAGATTGGAGGGGTGAGTGCAGCAAAAAGCCGGCTCATCCGCGGGGGGGGGGGGGCAGATACGAGAGAGATCCCCAGGCGCGCCCTGATTTCAGCAAATGGCCATGGAGAGCAGGGTGGGGTGGGAAGGAGGTTTTCCGGAGATTCAGGGCGCCGTCCTGAAACGCCGCCTCTGCAGCAAGCTCCATTCAATTCAGTCGGAGCCCTTGCGGAGCAGAGGCGCCTGCGATCGCTCCGCCGCTGCACCCGCCCCGTGCACGGCGCCGACCGAGATTGCGGGGAGAGGCGGGGACGATCGCTGGACGGCGGCAGCCCGCCTCCACCCTCCCGGGGTGCGCTGGCTGGCCCTGGCCCTGGCCCGAGCAGCCCGCCTCTGCTCCTCTGGCTTTGGCCGCAGAGCCTTGGACACAAAATGAACCGGGTCCTCCCCACTCGGATTTTGCTGGCCCCCAGGTGGGAAGCTTGCGGCTCTCCAGATGTTCTCGCTTACAGCACCTACCAACACTAGCTAGGGGTTATATGGCTGAAAGAGAGCCGTGTGGTTAATGGGGCAGGTTGGAGATCGACTAAATAATACTAAGTCAGTCGTTCACAATACTAGTTGGATAGAATTACAAGATTTACCCATGTGGAGCAGTGGAACAATTAGTCATTTAGGAGGAGGACTGTATGCACAATATGTTTACTTACTCAGAAGTCTGCCTTACTATCAGCGCTAGGGTTTTGTGCCCTAATCAGTGGGCATAAGATTGCCACATGTAGGATGGAGAGCTGGCCAAGAAACTCTTTTTCTCATGTTTGAAGAACTTGGGAACTACAGACCAGTCAGTCTGACCTCAATCCCCGAGAAGTTTCTGGAGCAGACTATAAAGCAGTCAGTCTGCAAACAACTTGAAAGCAATGCAGTGATTACCAGGGGCCAAGATGGATTTCTCAATAACAGTCCTACAAGGGTAATCTGATTTTTTTTTTAAAAAAAGGATAACCTTCTTAATGGACTGTGGGAATGTTCTGGACATAATCTATCTTGACTTGTGCAAAGCTTTTGATAAAGTACCCCGTGATCTCCTGTTTAGCAAACTAGTTGAAAGTGGGCTAGACAGAACAACCATCAAGTGAATCCACAGTTGGCTACAGAGTTGGACTCAAAAGTGTGTTCTCCAGTGGCACCTTCTCTAAATGGGGAGAAGGAACAAGTGGGGTGCCACAGGGTTCAGTCCGGGGTCCACTGCTCCTCAACACTTTTATTAATCATTTGGATGAGGAAGTGCAGAGAATGAATAGCTAATATCCAGGAAGACAGAAGATTCAAGGTGATCTTGATAGGTTGGAGCACTGGGCTGGGAACAACCGAATGAAATTCAGGAGGAGAAATGCCAAGTCAAGTTCTGCACCTAGGAAAAGAATCCAAATCCATTGGTACCCGATGGGGAATACTTGGCTCAACAGGACTGCAAGTGAGAAGGATCTTGGAATGGTTGTAAAGCACAAGCTGAATATGAGTCAACAATGTGATGCGGCTGCAAAAAGTGCAAACGCTATTTTAGGCTGCATTAATATAAGTAGTGCTTCCAGATCACATGAAGTATTTGCTCCCGTTTACTTGGGACTGGTTAGACCTCATCTGAAGTATGGTGTCCAGTTTTGGGCACTTCAGTTTAAAAAAGATGCAGACAAGCTAGAAAGTGTTCAGAGGAGGGCAACAAGACTGGAAACTGAGCCCTACGAGGAGAGATGGAAATGACTGGGCATGTTTAGCCTCAAGAAGAGAAGGCTGAGGGGAGATAGAAAAGCACTCTCCAATTACTTGAAAGGCTGTCACAAAGAGGAAGGACAGGATCGCTTCTCGATCATCCCAGGGTTCAGGACACAGAATAATGGGCTTAAGTTACAGGAAGCCAGATTCTGGCTAGAGATCAGGAAAAATTTCCAGACTGTTAGGGCCGTACAACAATGGAACCAGTTACCTAGGGAAGTTGTGGGCTGGAAGCATTCTGGGTGCAGCTGAACAGTCATCTGGGAGGGATGGTTTAACTGCAAGTCCTGCACTGAGCAGGGGGGCTGGACCTTCTGGCCCCTCCCAACTCTACTGATTCTCTCACAGCCCAGCACTCTCTAGATGCGTTGGACCACAACTCCCATCATTCTCAGCCAGCAGGAACTATAATCCAACATATTTGGTGGGTACTGGAGAAGGCTGCCATATTAGCACTGTATCTCACTCATGTCAGAGCTATAGAAACTAACAAACAAGGTTGCTGGTCTTCCTCATGGAGGCTTGAATGCCAAGGTTTGTCCCAGGAGGCTCAAAGGAGCACCTACATCCCTTCTGCCAGGTTTGCCAGGTGTGAGCAGAAGACCTTGAGATGTTCTGGACTTCCAAATCCCAGAAGCCTCTGCCAGCATAGCCAGTGGTCAGGAACACTGGGAGCTGAAGTCAATGCACCTGCAAATTCCTTTCTGCCCACATCTGCAATAGGCAGTCAGCTTCTGACTAGAGGAAGTAAAATATCAACTAGATTAATAGCAAAACATGGCAATTCCACTCCCATAGGAATAAAAATATCAAGAAAGTCTTAAAGTCTCACCCTACTACATTAATTATTTCTATTGAGTGTTTCAAAACAAAGTAACAACAGTGAAAAGGGATGGAGGGAAAAGATGAATCAAATCAAATGTTAGTTTCCTTACATAAAAATTAATATCTATAACTGTGTACTTAACATATTATATAAGTCTTTATATTTTCTACATAGGAAACTAATAGTAAAAATGATGCTGCACAAACTTCAACAAGGGCAGCTCAATTATCCTTTGTCTAATAGTAAATTATGCCTAAAACTCACACATTTCATTAAGTCCCCCACCCGCTGTTAGTGCAGGTGGGTGATTATCTTTCCATGGTATAGTTTTGGTCTTTTAGCTGCCAGAAGAGCATGGGAAATCCATTTGTGTTGACCTTAAGTTAAATTCTAAGAATTAGATAGTCAAGAACAGCATGCATATTTATAAATACTAAGGAACTTTGTATCACAAAATCTATCTGAGCTATTCCCTCCTCTTCTCCTTCCCAAAGAAGCTATTGGGCATTGCCAAAACATTGATTAGGTTAAAGATGGGCCTCAAACTCCTACTTTCTGTGTTGGAGAGCTTGTCATATGTAAATATCTAGACCTCTTTTCAGCCTTCAGCACTGAGTTTCTAAGTGCCAGGAAAGGCCACTCCTTATGTTCTTTCCCAGGACTATTTGAAGAGGCCCAGCTTGTCAAAAGAATCTCCCAAGTTCCACCTTCCATTTAAATCTGCTCTGATTTTCTGAAATACTTTCAGGCAAAAATGTCAACATTTCATTAACCACAACTATAAACTATAGAAATGTAATGAAATCTGGCAGAGTGATCTTTAAAATAGCAAAACCAATTTAGAGCAATAATTGACATCGGTAGAAAGCAATATAAATATCACCAAGAAACCCCACTCCTTGAACAGAAAGCTTTTCTGCTAAACCATTTGAAAACAGGTTTTTCTGTTCATGTTAGAATGCTTGTGGTATAATTACAGCAGCTGGATGCTCTTTATTTATTAAATTCATAGCCTGCCCCTTTTCCCTCCTGTGAGGAATCCACTGTGGCTTGCGCAACCAACCTTTTCTCCATTTTGTCCTCACCACAACCCTGTGAGGAAGGCTATGCTGAGAGTCAGTGACTGGCCCAGTGCCATCCTCTGAGCATCACGGCTGAGTGAGGACTAGAATGTGGTTCCCCCAAGTCCTAGTCCCACATTCGCGCCCCCCTGCCAGCCTGGGATTTGGCATAAGGCAGTCAGTCTCCCTGTGTTTCAAAACAATAGATTGCTCCACATTGTACAACCTCTTTGTAACATTGTGCCTTTTCCCAGGGCAACCCATTCATAGAAGCAAACTAGTTGCAACCGCCTCTTGCAGAATCTTTAAATTCAATGTTTCCTTTCACATCTCTTCTTTTACCATTGGTATATGGGATACATGTCTGAAAAGCCACCCTTTATGGACCTTCTATTTCAGCATTTGTAAGATTATTTTTTCCCTTACATTTTCAGGACAAACAGAAGTTTTGCTTTGTATCACACCTTGACTGGGTTCACACAACACAACAAAGCAAAGTACAGATTGAGCATGGGATGAGTGACGGTTGTTGTTGAACCATGGGCTGTTGTGATCTGTAGAATCAGCCATGAAGAAAACTGGTTTGTTGAGTTATGAATGGTGGGTTGTTAATGCTTTACAAATAATGGTTTGTTAATATGACTGGAGTCACTCCATGATGCAGCAACAGCCCACAGTTCAATGACAACTCGCATTCAACTCTGCTTTGTTGTATTGTGTGAGCCAGGTTTATTCTGGGTAATTTGAGTGAAGATAAGCACAAACAGGATAATGTAGCAAAGTAGAAAAGAAGTCTGCCTAAATTAGGCTGTTTGTCTGCAGCGGGTGGAGACATTCCTAATGTGGGGGTAGGAAACCTGCAGCCCTTCTGATATTGTATTCCAGCTTCCAGCAGCACCAGGTAGGAGGAACTATGGCTCAGTGATAGGATTTGGCAGTCCAACAACACCTGGTCAGGCCCAGGTTCTCTGCTCCAAAACTACACACAGCACTTTAGCGTTGCTTCAGTTGTAGCAAAGCGTGTGTGGCTGCACACATGTGCTGGTGAGTCTCAAAACCTTCTGGAGATCCTCAGGGCAGGATCTTTGACCGACAATGACCAGGTTTTCCAAAGGATCACACCGAGCATGACAACTGCACAGCCATTCATTTGTCCCGACTTCCAAGATGTTTAGGCTCCTTTTCATGGGGGCATATAAATGTTTGGTCTGCATGTCTTTTCCTGCAGAGGTGGGCTTTGCCACAAGACAGATCGCAAACCTGACCAAACCTACCACCATTATTGAATATGATGGTGGACAGATGACCATCAAGACACAGAGCACATTCAAGAACACAGAGATCACTTTCAAACTGGAAGAAGAATTTGATGAGACCACAGCAGATGACAGACACGTCAAGGTAAGAGTTCCGGGCAAAGCTTTGATAGTAATTCTGGTGGGTTCCTTCAGGAATCACTAATGGGTTAGGCAAGGACATTGCCTTGTATGGGGTCAGAATAATGTTCATCTAGAATAGGAGTGGTGACCCAAAATCCTCCTAGCTCTTGCTGAATTGCACCTGCTATCGGCCCCTTGCCAACCAGTTTGAGGATGCTGGATCAGCTGATTCTGATGATCACGGAAGGAAAGAGGTTATGGTGGCTTGCTTGCTTTCCCTTGCTGGTGTGTCATGAGTCATCTAATTAGCATAACTGCCCTTGCTGGGTGGGATGCAGGTTCTCTTGACACTGAGTCTGGTTGGGGTGGTGTATGTTCCCTCTGTTGGATTTGGATGACATGACAAGCCACAGCTGCAGCTTGAGCAAAAGGTGAAAGATTGGTATGATCTGAATAGAAACCAGCCTATGGCTTAAATCAAGCACAAGAGAGAGCTAGTGTGGCATAGTGCTTAAGAGCACAGGACTGGGACTCCAGTGATCTGGGTTCGAGTCCCCGCTCGGCCGTGGAGCCAGCTGGGTGGCTTGGGGCCAGTCACAGGCTCTCAGCCCAACCTACCTCACAGGGTTGTTGCTGTGGGGATAAGATTGACAGGAGGAGGAGAGTTGTGTACGTCACTTGAGTTCCTTGGAAGAAAAAGGAGGGGTATAATTCTAGTAAGTAAGTAGCTAGTGTGGTTGTGCATTCTGGTCCAAAAAGTGAGGGGAAGATGGATCAACACAGTTGCCTGCATTTTTGGCCCCTCCTTAGGACCTTACTCTGCAGCTGCTAATGCAGTTCCTCAAGCAGCAGAGGAAGATGATCTGCAAGGAAGTGTACTTAATGGTCTTTAATACAGGGCTGTGCTGTGGGGTTTTGCCCTCAGGGCTTCTCCCTGTGGCTCTGAGTCTGCAAAGGAAAGAACCAGCACAGCACAATGCATTCCAGTTCTCTTGACCTCTCGGTTGTCTCCTGAGAGCTTAGGAGGAAATGCTTGGGAAGAGTGAAAAAAGTGAGGTGAAGGCATGCTATGAGAAAAGGAGCACAGAGCAGAAGAACGTGGCTGATCCCTTGCTGGTTTCTTATTCACAAGGCTGGCTTGTTTTCCAGGACGACTCCTGGGGGACAGCCATGGCTTGTGATCCCACCAGTCCTTATCAGTGGTGCTCTGCACAACAGAATGTGCATGAAGCCATTTCAGCTTCACAGTGGGGCTGCATTACAACTTAAGGAGACCTGTGCTGGGTCAGAGCAAGGGTCCATCTGGTCCCCACTGGATATTAATTTGGGACAAGTGGAGTTTGCAAGAACAGTGGACTGTCTGAGGCATCCTTTTGGCAGCAGTCTTGGTGTACTTTCCCTTTCTTGCATAACTGTTCAGGTAGTTATAGGCCAAACCATCAGGCGTTTCCCATCCCTGGTTCCAGGCTTGATGACTGAAGTGGAGATCCTATGCACAATTGCATGACCGTCAGCCCCATTGAATTCTGGGAAATTTATTCCTGAGTAAAAATGTAAATGCTTCCACTAATGGAGGCCTTAATTTGGAGCCCTGGATTACCTCAGGAAGCCAGCCCTCTTTTATCCACTCTTAGATAAACTTGTTCCAGTGCCATGACTTTGATCTTTCTGGTTTGTAAAAGTAGGTTGTACTACTGGTTTTTTAAATTGCTTTTTAAAAAAGCAGTTGTAAATCGAAGCTCTGTGATGTTTTACTAGCTTTAACCCTACTGGAATAACTCCTGTTGTAATGCAAAGTGTTTGGGGTGTGTTGCTTTGGAATGGGTAACCAAGGCCCATTCGCTTTTCCAGAGACCTCATTCTGGAGGACATGGAAACTGCTAGAATGGGTTTATTGAGATGGCCACTTACAGAGAGCAGCAATCATGAAGGAATTTCCATGAAGACTCAGCACAGAAATCGCCCATTGTTGTTCAGCTGCACAAAGAGTAGTGCTGCAGAAGGTTTTTGAAAAAGACAACACTGAGACCAAATCAATTGAACTGGAGGGCACCCTAGTTTCATTTTTTAAATTCAGCTTGGCTCTGGTTTGTTAATAGATTAGGGAACAAACAATGAAAATAGATTAATGCTGGCCTTTCCTTTGAAGTGGCCACTTTGGACATTCAAGTGGTAAATTTTCTCAGTTCTACCATTATTCATAAAAAGGCACCTACAGTAAGGATTTGCTAATGGGCAATTCTATTTATCCCCAATAAAAAGTCCCATGATTATTCTGCTAAAAATATATTTTAAGTGGCAGGACAGCAGCCCTGTTGAAAGCATAATGAAGGGCTAATGGAAATATCTCTTTGGTTCCTCTTAGGAGGAAAGCATGTGTGAATTACTGACAAGCTGCAGGTTTGACCTTCAAAACAAATCAGTTTGACTGGCAGGCAGCCAGAGGACAAACGAGCCAGAGAGTCACATCTGGCTTCCACAAGTTCCTGCATTAGAGAAGGGGCATGGCTCTTTGCACAGATGGCCTGAGGCTCAGTGGCCAGGGGCTGGCAGCATGCTTGGCTCTCGAGTGAGCTACATTTCTGAAGCAGTTGCTAATCTGGTGGTCAGAAGCGTGCACAGTGGCTGGGGTGAAAGAAACTAGGAGAGGGTGTCACAAGCGTGGGCATGGTGGGGTGCCTGCCAAGGGCCTCCACCCCAGCAGGGACTCGTTGACAATGCTCCTCTTCAGCTTAGCAATCTTACTGGCTCTCACTCTGGCCCACACAATGGTGGTGAAGAGACGGAACAGCAGGAGCAGTTACTACCATCTGCCCACTCCCTGTCTCTCTGCTGTGCAAGCAATCAAGCGGCACCAAAGATGTGAAGAAGGATGAGGAGCAAGAGCAGTTGGTGACAATGGTGGTGGAAAGGCAGATTTGCTAAGGGAGGGAGGCAGCTGAAGGTTCCCTGCCTATAGGCCCTCCAAAGCCTGGAACTTGCACATCACCCTCATCTCAAATTGAACTGCCAGCTCTCCAACCTCGGACAGCCTCAAACAGAGAGATGCTTCTGGTCCCCCAATGCTTTGCTGTCCCCATAAGTTGGACACATCCTTCAGGAGGCTCTGAAGTGTCAGTTCTTAAAAATCAGGCAATGCCCAAGTGATGCATTTAATGCAACACGTGCTTTTCAGTCCTAGCTCTCACTTGACAAGATCAGTTTGCCTGCTTGCCTAGTGCTAAATATGAATTGCTTCTGAGTGACCCAGAGGAGAACTTGTTTTTCTTTGCAGCACGGATTTGTTGTCACTGACAAATACATGTGCAGATAAGAAGGCTGGCAATGGGGGGTGGGGGGCGGGGTGGAAACAAGGACGTTTTCAAGCCTGGAGTTATTCTATTCCCTTTGTGTTTCACTTGTGTAGTTGAAGTATTTTTCCCACTCCTCCATCAATAAATGAATAACTGGGGGATGGGAGGCCAATCAGGTACCTTATAACCAAGGAACCAAGAAGTTCTTACCTGCAGGTTTACAATAAAAAAAGACTTAAGTCCCACAAGGAAAAAGGGATGGGGCAGGAAGGGAATCCAAGCAGACTTTAAGCAGGCCTGGCTGAATGGCCCTGTTTCTCTTCACATGTGCACAGACCCTGGGGTCAGGAAGTCCAATCGCTATGGTTCTCTGGGGGTCATTTAATCAGCATCATTTCTTTTTCCAGTCTGTTGTGACATTAGAAGGAGGGAAACTCGTTCATGTGCAGAAATGGGATGGAAAAGAGACCACCCTTGTCCGAGAACTGAAGGATGGAAAACTAATTTTGGTAAGACGGTCAAAGTACATTGCTGTTTACTGAACTCGCAGCCCATATGGGCAAGCTAAAAATTGTGGAGAAAACTGTTAGTGACTGCTTTTTCCCCCCTAATCGAAACCAAGCATCTTGGTCATGCCAAAACGTGCCTGCAACATGGGCAAACAGCTCAGATTAAATGAGAATTTTGAATTCTTTAGTTTATTCTGTAATTAGCTCTGCAACATAAAGTTGATTGTTGCAACTGGTCATATTGGAAGTGGGGTTTGCAACAAAAAGTTGCAGTCTGGCCTGGGCCTGTTTGCTATCCCTGTAAGTTAGTAACATTCTCTTGCAGAATAATCCATTGCTTCCTGATCCTGTTTTCTATTGTTTTCTTCCTAACAGTCTGTTAATTTCCATGGCCACTAGGCACACTCAATCCTCAGCTGGTCTGGAGTTCCCCCTCTCCTTAATGGAGCTTTCCTAAACTATGTTTTATTCTGTGAATTCAAGCCCCACACCCATCACTTCCAATACTTCCTTCTTGTGATGTTGATTCAGCTATCAATTTAAACCTGAACAAGAGAGATAACAGTTGAGTCACCTGGAAGACTAATCAGGGAGCAGATGGTAACTTTCTTAACTTCTGCGTGGGACAGAGGCATTGCCTGTCCTGTGTTGGCAAAGCTCCAACTGTGCGTTCCTTGTGTCCGCAAGCTTGGGCCTCATGCGATGCTGGAGAAGCGAGGGCCACTGAAAAACTGCTTCCCTCTCCTAGGATAGGCATAATCACAAGGGAAGACCAACCTAACCCTGTATATTGGCTTGAGAAGGAACAGATGTAGAGAGGTTGTGTCATCTTTCCCAGCCAGAAAGGAGACCTATGAAAACTTTGAAACTAAGGACTGGTGGCCACAATTCGCTTTTTTACCTTTTCCCTCTGAATCCCTTTTCATTGTGTGCCTTGTCTTTTAAATTGTAAGTCTTCAGGCAGGAGATGCCTGTGTTAATAAATGGAAGCTGCTTTTTGGGGGGCGGGGCAGTAACTACTGCAAATAAGGGGTGTCTACTAACGGGATACCCTATTGCAACAGACACGGGGAGCATTTTAAAGCAACGTATGCTCTCTGCCCCCATTAAGTACTGTTCCCTACTCTGTGTAGTATTATGCAGCTCTAAAGCACTAAGGGGCCCCCGGTCATATTAACTGGGTCTCAGGAGTTTGGGTTCTATTCCCCACCGAGCCATGAAGCTCACCATGGCTTAGGGGCAGTCACAGACTCAGCGTCACCCACCTTACAGGGTTGCCGTTACTGCGAGGATAAAATGCATCTATGTAAGCTGTCTTGAGTTCCGCTCAAGCAGAAAAGTGGGATGTAAAGGCAAAGACCTTTTTATTTTGCAGGAGTTACTGTAACTATATTGGTTTTTAACATTGTTTTTATTTCTGATTTGCTCCATGCCTTGCTTTGACCTCCTTTTGCCATTAACTGCCAGATTTTTGTGCTGTTTTTAATTGCTTACTGTATTACTAGTTGCTTTATTGAAGTACTGTTGATTTTATTGTATTTTACTGTAAACCACCCAGGGAGCCCTCTGGGCTATAGGGCAGTATGTAAATGTAAGATATAATGTAAAGAATAATAAATGTAGTGATATTACAAACATGCCTAGAATTGCACCCTGAGCTTGAAAGAATAGCCGTTCGACGGGTTGGCAGCTCTCTCTATTCTCATGCCTGCTTTGTCTTTCCAGACTCTAACAATGGGCAACGTGGTCTGCACTCGCACCTACCAGAAGGCAGAATAGAGCCACGTCTGCTTTCTCCAACTGGTTATTCAATGCCAAAAGTGTGGCCAATCTGCCTGCATGGTTCCCCCCGCCAGTGTTTTTGTACAGTTACTGCAACTTCTGAACCCATTCAGTATCCAACTTGAACTCTCTTCAGAATTGCCTGTTAACTCGATGTTTGGATTTTTGTTGTTGTTGCTTTTTTTAATACTGAAGGGTGGGGGGTGGAAAATAAACTGAAGCAGTTGTTACATAACAGTCTGCCTGGTTGTGTTTTGATGGGCTTGGGATTACGACTAGTGGGCCTCGTTTCCTTCTCAATGTAAGCGATTCCTTTTCTTCCAAAACGGATGCTTGAGATGGTCAAACTGCCAGGGCTCTGATTTCCTATGTCTCCGATATGTAAATATGAAATAATGTTGCAGCTTTATCCTTGTCTGATGGTAATGACTACAAGGGCATGGGGTCAATTCTACAGGTAAAGTGTTCTTTGCTTCTGTCAAAATTGTGACATAAGAAATGATCTGACCAAGGGTCCATCTGTCCAGCATTCTATCCACACGGGGCTCCTCCAGCCAGATAGGACTGCAGCTGCTCCCCAGCAACTGCTGTATGCAGGCATGTTGTGTATGATACAGGAAAATGGGCCTGGTAACACTTGATGATGGGATTCCCGCAGTCTGTGGAGCTGTGATTTTTGGCCCAAAGGTCAAACACTAGCAGCGTCACTTTTTCCGATGAATTTGATACAGCAACATAAGCAAGGGCTCCGGAAGTGAAAGGAACAGAACTGGCGTGTCTAGGCAAAGATTGGGAGCCAGTATTTGTTTAGAAAATAGCCAGAATAGGCATTGACTCTAATGTAAACACAGAGAAACTTTAGCCAGCATAAGGCAGTCATGCAAAACCTCTGTTAAATCCTTACAAATGCATCAACGACATGTATACATAGTTGTGAAATGCAGTTTGTATTAGAGAATGTTAGGGTACATTCAAATAATCTGTGCATCTACTCAGGTATTATTCTAAAGACTCAGAATCCAACTGTGTCAGATAGCTACAAGAATGAGATCTCCCCAGAGCTAGGAAATTTTGACACTGAAGATCAGAAGTCAAATGAGCTCAGGGCTATAGCAGATAACAAGTTCAAATCTGTTACGGATGACTCTGCTAAGACAATGAAGTAGTGTCTTGTTTGTAGCTGGCATGGTAATTTCAGCTTCCTTGTATTCCCACAAAGCAAAGTGCATGCATTCGGTGGAGGCAAGCTTTTAACCCTGGTGGTGTATGCATTCTGCTATTCTATTCGGGCATGGAACATTGTATTAGTCACCACATTAGCCCTCAAGAATTTCAGTTTTCGGTTATTAATGAACAAAACAATAGGGAAAAGGATTTGCAGGGGATTTCCATGTTGTTTTAGTAAAAGAGGCAAGAATGAGTTAGGGTTCATGTGCTACGTCATCAAAGGTAGGGCTTAACAACATCTGAAATCAGAAGCAGCCCTGCCCTCCAGCATTTCCTTTTCTTTCAAACACTAATAAACCGCAACAGTGGTTAGGGACAACCACATGGTCAGGGGCTGGAGAGAAAAGGAAGGAAAAGGGACAGCACCTAAAGGCCCTACATAATTACTGATTAGTTGTTAACTGGGACAATTGTTGCGAAAAGCCAATGTAAAGATCTTCATTGACATCTGGTTCATTTTTGAGTGTTCAAGTACTTATTTGAAGCTCTCCAGCTCCCATCAAATCCTGTGCATGCAGTGAGGTTAGTTTGAAACCTGTTTTCTGGGAATCTTCGCCATGAAGTGGACAAATGGGGGCTTTCCTCAGTGCTGGCGTGTGGAATTCCCTTTCTCTGCTCGCTTGCCTGGTGCAAATCGCTCTCATTCAAGCAACAGGAAAGGCACCACTCCAGGTTTTTATACTTAGAGTGCTGCTGCTATGATACTTGGTTTTTATGTTCCACGGTCCTGCAGATTGTATTTTGAATATATTTCTCAATGTAAACTGGCCTAGAACAAAACAAGGGGGGCAAATCAGTGAAAATAAATCAAGTAGCAGCCTACATGGCACTCCAAAACAGCCACAAGGGATCCTGCAAGCATCATTGAGCAGAAGGGAATTCTCCAGTAACCAGCAATTAAGTCTAGAACTGACTGCCTTTCTGTCCCTTGAACCCAAAATGGAAACATGGGTCAATTTCATTTTTCAGCCAGTTAGAAAAAGCAAGCCAGGAAGTGCCCCCAAAGTGATGAAACATGATTGGGTTCTCTGGGTTTATCTGACGAGCTCGGCCCACTTGCGGAAGCACTCTTCTCTTGCCACTTTGGCCAAGACCTTCTGGTTTGTAGCTGCTGCTAAGCCTATGGAGTTAATGGAGAAAGAGCTGAATAATTTCCCCCATCAATTATTTTGTGCTGAAGTAACCACCCTGTTCCCTGTTCTGGAACAGTTACCGTAACTTTGTGTCACCCACCTCAACACCTCCTTGGATGCAATTTCTGTGAAGTAGTGTTGCCATCAGTGGTCCAACATGCTTAATTTCTAGTCACATAAACCTAAAGTGTACTGTATAGAAATCCAAGTCTGTGGTTTTCTTCTGGAGCACTGGCACATGAATCAAAGAAAGCATTTGTGTACTCAGCTCCTTGTTAACATCAGAAACTCTTATTAGATTGATTTTCCCCTGCTAAAGGTGAAAAAGCCAGATCTGGTTTATAACTGTTGGTTTTAATCACAATGTCCTCGGATAACGGAAAAGACTTGTAACATGGGAGGGGTGGAAAGACCGCATGCTATCCCAACAGCACACTGTTCACTGGAGGGGTGGAAGCAGTCCCAAGGTGAGCAGCAAAAAGCACCCTTAACAGTAAAAAGACAACAAACTGCTAACAACTTGGCTCCCCTTTCATACAATCAACAATCTGGTGTCTCAGGGAAATACTTCACTCTGCTTGAGGATCAGCCCAACTCTGACTATTGTATTCTATGTTCTGGTTCACACAGCATAACGATCTGCCATGGTAGATCAGTGAGCACAGCATGACTTCTGCAGAGTGGCTTGTTCTTCATGTGCATGCCACCCTCAGAAGCCATGGCTTTGTTACAGGTTTGTCACATCGTCTGAATCCAGCAGAACCATTTTCTTATGTGCCGCCCAGAAAACACCCTGCCACTCCTGACAATCTTGCTCATGACATCAACCATCCTCCCCATCAATGTCTTTTGCCTCGAGTCCCTAAAAATTGCAAGTAGCAAGCTGTGACAGGTAGCAATAGAGGGAGAAAAGCAGGAAAGGGAATAAACAGCCAGAAGAAGCTGGAGGGATGTGCTGTGGCAGCAGGTACTAAGTGGAAAGTGAAGCGACCATTAAAAAGACAAGCTCTGACATGGAAGCTGAAACTGCCTAGGACACGTTTGTGGTATCAGCATGGCTACACTGCATGGCATTCCCCACAAAAAAGCGTTGAGAAAGGCTCTGAAAATTAATTCAATTTGATGATCCGATGTAGAATTTTCCTTCAGCAGCCAGCAACTCCAAGTAAACCAATTCCTGAACATGTACTGACAGGAAGCAAGGCAGCATGTTCTGCTGCAAAGCACCTGCAATATGTGCCAGAGCTGATGGAAAGACTAGATGCAAACAAGGACAGGTGGGAACAAGCCACAGTGAGCCACCCCATCAGGAGCAGCATGGATTACGTTCAATGAACGTCCAGCCATAGTGGCTTATTAACAGGGTGGCTTAGCATGACACAAACCTGCCCTTTTAAGCTGCCTTGGGGATCCCTTGCAGGAACTAAAGGCTATCTAGAAATCAAACCGATAAACAGCACTGAAGTGATGTTTAGTGACTGCAGGAAGCTAGGACAGCTAAAGACAATTTCTAGGGGCCAACAAGAAAAGCATTTAATCATGGGCATGGGTAAGTCTTGGTAATTATTGTTCTCAGGCACTCAGAACAACGGTAGAAACCAATGCATGGCTGAAAAGCACTAAGGATCCAGATACTATTTGAATGCATATGATACAATGAGCTTACTGAAACCAAGCAGGTCTGAGATGCTGAGATGCTTGAAAGATGGCAACCTGCTCATCCTACCTATGCTGTCTTGCAATTCCTGTACTGCAGAAACATAGGTCCTACCTGAAATAAACAAACCAGTCATGTAGATAGGAGATTAATAGAGAAGGGAATAAAATCTGTAAATAATTATGCCCTGAAGACTATTTTGATTCCAATAGAATGAAGACAAGACCTCTATTAAAGCAACCAGCTGTCTTTGTTGACCAAAATAAATGGATTAAGTCATAAGGAAAAAAAGGGAGGGAGCTTTACTTTGTAACTTGGATTAACCACTTGGCTCACTTTCTGTTTTCGAATCCGAGTGTGCCATTTTTGGTCAATGTTCCCTCCTTCGGGACTGCAGACAAATGGGATGGTCAGATGGGGTGGAGTGATTTGTTCTGCACCAATCAGCATATCGAATATGCCCACTGTTCCCTGGTGTGCAAAGAATAAACGGCAGATGTCGAATCAATGCACCGCTGTCATCCTGTCTAAGGAAACGGCACTGATTGTGGATGACACGTGCTTCTGGCGGATAGCTCAGGATTGTTTCAGAGGAACTGGCTGTAGCCCTGGCACCTTGCCCAGAAGAAAAAAGTGAAGAATGAGAAGTGCAACATCTGGGACAGGGAAGGCGCAACTGCAGCTGGCTCCTTTCTTTCTTTAGGGGACCATAAGGGAAATCCTTGTGAAAACCTAAAGGAAACAACAAGGTAAAGAAGGAAAACCTTTTGTTTTGATGCTAAATCTTCCTGGCTCAGTTGTTCCTTTGCCCAAATGATTCCAGCAGGCCAGAGGGGTGGGAGGCATGTGCTGTGTTAGCACTGCCTGCTCTCTGTCATCTCATTCCTTGTGCTTCTTCTTATGGTGCTTCTTTTTCTTTCTCTTCTGGGATGAACTGGCTTTTTTAGTCCATTTTGTTTTCTTCCTGGCTGGCTGACTGCCTGAATCACCACAGACGGAATCCTCCGATTCAGAAGGACTCTTACTCTTACTCTTGTCTTTCTTCCTTTTCTTTTTTTCCTGTTAAAGGAGTTTGTCTGTTAAATATTATTAAGATATACTTCTTTAATACTTACTGATTAAGCCGCATTTTGCAGCAATAATGCTTCCCCATCTTCCCACACAGAGCAGAAGCAAAGGCAACCGCTTGCAAAATGATACAGTTTACAGAGCTAAATAGCCTATATAACTCTATGTCGTAAAATCTAGCCCATCATCAAACACAATAGTCTTTAACCTCACTCTGCACTTTACCTGCTAGACAGACTTTCTGGATTGGATGGTTACTCTAGATTTTCCAGTTTTAAAGACTGGAAAGTAAGGCTCTGTTATGTAAATAGGTTCACCAGGGAGTTAAACAGAAATCAATTACAATGCTTCCTTTTCCCAAGATACTAAAAGCAGAATCACTTGATAATATGCAGTTTATGTACATGCCAAAGACCAAAAACCATGGTGGTGTCTATGTATTATCAAAATCAAATACTACCAGCCTACAGAATATCCAAGAGAGCTTAGAGTCAGGGAAAAATACAGAAAGTGTAGTAAAAACAAGGGAGGAAGAAAGGAAAATAAAATCTACATATGGCAGTGAACTTATGTTGCTTCCAAATAAGATTTATTATTTAAACATATAAAATTCAAATAATACGCTAATGCTCTCCTCTTGGTGACAACAGAAGTTGGGGGGGGGGTTTCCATCACTCCTGGAGAAAGCTAAGGGTTTCTCTCATAGCTGCGGTTTAGCTCATCTAAACTCAGCAAAAATGTTCTGCACCTAAACTACAGAGCTGGTGACTAGCCTAATTTTTCCATGGAAACTTTCAAGGAGGGAAATTCCACAACCTTCTTAGGCAGCTTTCACCTATGGGGAATCAACATAGGTGCTCATGCTAGCATAATTCACGCCTGCAGCACCCACAATGGGATCTGTCAACTGTGTTCAGATGACATGACAACACTGTAGGTAAAACAACCAGAACAAACTATGCACTGTCAGGGTGGTTTGTCGTCCTCACATAAGCCATCAGAGGTACCAGACACAACAGAGGTTCAACTGTCATGATAACCCTGCATGGGTTGCCACTCA
Organism: Varanus komodoensis; assembly: GCF_004798865.1. Lineage (NCBI taxonomy): Eukaryota > Metazoa > Chordata > Lepidosauria > Squamata > Varanidae > Varanus > Varanus komodoensis. Next base: position 3,260,276 of record NW_025335759.1, read on the forward strand.
CAAAGATTCGTTCTATAATCCGAGTCCAAAAACAGTGTTAGATCTGGATATGGAAGACTTGGGTTCTAGTACACACTTATCCATTAAGATTACTGGATCATTTTAAGCCAGTCACTGATCCTCAGCTTTAACTAGTTCACAGGGCTTTTCTCAATTTAAAAATGGAGATGTGAAAGATCATGTAGCTTTCCTTGGAGGAAAACCTGGGTAGAAATGCAACAAATAAATAATTGATTAAAAAGCAGAGTACTGAACCAGAAAATCCAGTAGCGTTCTTCCAGGCCCAAATAGTGAAGCACTCTCCATTTAGCAGTGACCAAGTCAATTATGAAACAGAATTTAATTGATTTTGTTGATAGCTAAGTCAAAGCGTATTTAGCAACAGTTAAACCTCTGTTCATTCCAGTACTGTTGAGGTCACTGATCTGAAATACACATCCAGAAGACATGAGAAAAAGACTAGAAAGATAATGTAGCAATGTAATCCTTTCCCTCCACTCCATCACAGAACTGAACCAAGTGAAACAGTTTAACAGACTTTCTCACTTTGTTTTTCCTGGAGAGTGTTGACATGACACATTAGAGTTGAAGAAACATTCTGAAGGTCTGCAATGCTACATGAAAACAACCCAGAGCTACAACTGTCAAATAGTATCAAAGGAACAGGGAAAAACTCAGTTTGTTTGCACCATCAAAGTAAATCAGTAGACGCTTCATTCACCTTATTAAGTTCAGTCTCCACAAATGAGGCAACAAAAATGTGAACTCAGTTCTGTCAAGTGGCACCTATGAAACTTTTCAAGGAACTCCTCTTTTACCTTTTTCTTCTTCTTTACAGACACTTCTGATTGATATACCTTCTTTTCATCTTCTGGAGGGATTTCTTCTTCCTCTGGTATAAGAGTGTACTTGGTTCCCCCTGGCTGCATGAAGCAATCTTTTGCAAAATGGCCTTCAAAGCAATATGTAACAAACAATATTAAGGCATTATATTTGGTTGATTAAGTCCACCCACCCCATTCACAGCCCAGCCCAGTGCAGCCCACAATACAATGAAACCTTTTCCCAGGACATTATTTCCATTAGGTGTTTTAAACCAATGGAACACAGTGGCCTTTGACCTTTCTTCCACCTGTAAACCCATCCTACACTGTGGAAGCCAGACAGTAGGAGCAAAGCTCCTTACCATTATCTTCCTCCTCATCAGCCTTTGATGTTTGCAGAAAAAGCTTGTGTGCTGCTCTACACATACTTAGCAGCACATAAATATGATGCTTCTAGCAAGTCGGGCAACAGGATCTGAGCTCTGAGCCCCAGCATTTTCCACATCAGCACTGGGGATAGAGAGGACAGTAATCTCAATAACATGTCAGGACTAACAGCAAGGGCTTGAGTGTTACTGCTGACACAGACAGTGCAAGAAAGGAGGCAAGAATTATGCCCTAGCACACTGGATAAGGGCTGAAGTTTTCAGCAGATCAGTTCTGCTTCAGTTTGAGCATGACAATATATCTGACATGCTGACTGGTATATGAATTGCCATTTTAGTGCCGGTTTCCACATCTATCAATTTAAAACCAAAACACCACTAACTGTGAGTCACCATCAAGTGGGATGACTGGCCCTTTAATTGTGAACTCAGCTACTCCATAACTTGAATCCTGCCCTTTGTTAAGTCAGAAGACTAATTCTATTTTCTGCTTTAAAAAGTCAAAATATTTTTAGCTTTCATGTCTGCACAGGAAAATTGTCAAAAATTGATTGATTGCATTTATACACCACCCCAATAGCCCAGAGGGCTCCCTGGGTGGTTTACAAACATTAAAACTCCACCAATCCTAAACAAATAAATAAATTGGTTATACCACAACTACACACAGTACACAGTATTATTTTTAAAAATAGGATGTTTCCATACCTGGGCAACCACACTTTTTGCAAACTGTGTTCAGCACTGCTTCTAGAGTGATCTTCTGGCTGGTGTAGTCTTTGAAGGAGCGCTTCTTCCGTGCATCTTGCCTGTGTGTAGACACAAGAGTTATCATCTAGATACACCACCATTGTGTCATTGGAGAAAAACTCCGGTTTCACTGAAGCCAACAACAACATTCCAAGGTCACAGTTTGATGGACTGTGGCCTCAGGGGTGATCCTGAGTTCCCAATTATTCTGGGAGCTTGCGATCATCCTATGCAAAGCAGCAGGAGCAGCAGAAGCAATCTTTGCCTTCCTGTCCTCCCACCCAGCACTTTCACTAGATGGGCTTCTGCAACTAGCTCAAGGAATACAGACTATTCACAATAGGCATGCCACGCTAACCGCTTATGGTTGCACTGTTCTAGTTTACTATACTAGGATCAGAGATTGGTTTTCTCAAAAGGTACACTAATTCATTTCACACTCAGAAGGGTAAAGAGAAAGGGAGTTTTGTTCCAGTTAGAAATATCTTGGAAATTCTATCACATCTCATCACAAATAAAGAAATGGAGCCTTTCACCCGGTGAGAAAACAAAAAGCATGCATTTATCTCAACCATTTATTCTCAGCCTTTTCAACATGAGTTAATAGGAACTAAAAGCTGAGATTAGTTTTTCCTTGTGAGAACAGCTTTAGGGAGGAGAAACTGTGCCTAGAAGGTTTACCATGATTTTTTTTAGGAGTGCAATGAGTTCTACTTACTCAAGAGCAACATTGTTAGGGTCCAGGTCCTTTCCAGTTCCTTGATTAACTACCTTCATTGAAAGAGATAATTTCAGCTTGTCATCTTTCTTCTGTAAAACAAGAAAAGAGGTTTTAAGATATGGTGCAATTCTTAGGCTCCATCCAACAGCAGAGTTAAGGTACTGCAGGCAAGAAAGGATAGCCTAGCTTGTAGCACCACTCCCATTTGAGCTTTCATAATTAATACAATATTAATTTATTGCAAATGCATTAATTGTATTGTAAATAAAATACCAGCATCTATGACACCATCAGCCTAGTATTCTCACAGAACTTGGCAAGCTAAGGCTCTGGGCTCAAACTCCAGCAAATGTCTGGTGCTATCTAAAGACCTTAGAAGAGAATCAGGACGTATTTCACCGAGTATGAATTGCAGTAGAAGTAGTCCAGGACAGAACTGCAGCTGTCTGATATCATGCCAGCACACCAGCTGACTTGCTCACACTGGTCCCAAAACTTGGTTCAGGACTCTCAGAACCTTATCAATTATGGCAACACCCAGGCTTAGCCTTTGTGACAATCACAGGCATTTCCAAATAACTGATGATCCCCATTAAGCGCTATATATTTATCATTCAAAAGGAAGAACTCCCTCTTGTGACTATCAGGTGTGCTCTTCATGCAAGGAAACCAGTTTTAGAACGCTACTGGCCAATTACAATAATTTTACTGACAGTCATGTTTACTTGTAGTGCAGCAGCTTTACTCCCAGGAGAGGCATCCTCTCCTTTTGTCACCACGACTTTCCTTCCTAAGCATTTGTTGCATTTCTACAACCATGGGGTTTCTATGAGCCTGCTGAAACCATCATCCTGTACCGGAGGCAAAGAAGTCTGGATTGCCTGCTGCCCTCGCATCTGCCAAGCATACGGACTGACAGAGTATATCCAGAAGGCAAATATTACTGTCCGGATGAGGCACAGTGCATATTTTTCCACAGAAATTGCAATTCAAATCAAGGAGGCAGCAACCTATAAAGTAAGTGGGAGATTAGCTTATTTGCCGCTTCTCAGAAGAATCAGCACCATGAACTAAGTAATAAAAGTTTATTTTGTTATTTTTAAGATGGTGAAGAGCAACATGGATATGCTGGCCATATGCAGTAGGGGATGGAAAAGAACCTTGCTAGACAGTGAAGTAGCACCATCTGGTGATTCTCTTCTTGTTCACCTATCATTTACTTGATTATAAAACATTTCTAAGCAGGGAACAAGAAAACCAATCAGACAAATGATGAAAGCACCAAAACTAGCACTGTTAATAAACAATGAAAATGGTCTAATAACATTCCGAATAGCAAAGGTAAATAATTGTAACTCCAACGGACATATTCAACAGCAAGTCTGAACAAAACATTTTTCAAGGCCCTCTTAAAGAAACCAAGTGGCTGTGCAGCTAGGGGTCATGGGGGTTGTAGTCCAGCATCTGCAAGGTGCTAGCCTGAAGAAGGTTGTTCCAAATGCATAAGAACATAAGAACTTCTGTAAAGTTCCCCAAGCATAATTCTGTCACAATGAATACATTCTTGCAATCTGTTGTAGATGTGAAATCTATATTGCTAAGATCCTCAGCTACATTTTACCTCTTTTCCTATTAGCTTCACCCACACTTTTTCTCCAACATCTACCATCTCTGAGGGCTTGTCCACTCGGCAGCTTGACATATGACTTTTGTGTACAAGGCCTAAGATGACATAAGAGAGGAAATAAGTTCTCAAGTATTCTTCTCTGACAGATGAAATCAACAAAGAAGACATTGCTAAAGTACCCAGAAATGATATAACACTGACTACTGAAGCTCCATGAAGTGATTTCCCCATTTTGATTTCTAATGAATTTGAAAATCCTTTGCCAATTATTTACCATGTAAGCAAAGCAAACCATCATTGAACTCCTTCCATTAATATGCAAACCTTGTTTCCTTGTTCCTGGAATTTTTATAAATGCTCCATATTCTGTCACAGAAGCAACCTGTGAAGAAAACAACACAATTGCTGACATTAGAGAGAGATTTATTGCAATTTTACACCATATTAATATACAATGTTTCTATCTAGCCCAGTATCATCTAGCTTGACTGGTGGAGACTATCCAAGGATTTAGACAGATGTCTTTCCTATTACCTGCTGTGTGGTAATTTAACTGGAAATGCCCTGGACTAAATCTAGGATCCCCTGTGTGAAACCACATACTCCACCATTGTTCCATGGCCCTTTGCCATCTCATTCTTTTGTCTATCTCAAAAGTCATATACTATTTAGCTATTATTTATGCTGCATACCTATACACACTTACTTATCTTCAGGTAAGTTCTATTGGATGCAATAGGATTTACACTGAGGAGACATGCAAAGACCTGCACTGTGAGCCTTGATCAGATAATGATTAGGTTCAGTCAAAATGATGATCTACACTCAAGGGTTGAGTATTGGTTGAGGGCCAGCTGTCATTGAACTGTGTGTTGCTGCTGAAATGCAGGCCAACATGCTTTCTAAAACTGGTTGCACTAACAAACCATGACTTCCTAACCATGGCCAATTCATTAAGAGGACCCATGGGTTCTTGTTGAGTTGTGAACTGTAGGCTATTCACCATAATTTGTTAGCATAGCTGGATTCAGACAAGATGGCCCATGTTTCACTAACAACTCACAGTTCAGTGACAACCAACACTCAACCTTAAGTGTGGATTATCATTTTGTCTGAACCCAGACATTATAATATAAGAAACCCATCTACTAATAGCTGCTGTATTATTTGAAAACCAAATAGTTCTCCAGGATGTGGACTGAAGCCATGTGCATTGCTTAAACCATTAAAATTATCAGACTTATTTCAGATACGTTCTCTTCAAGATTGTACAATTATAAAAGAATAAATGTCAGCCTCAAGTTTAAGCCTTAAGTGTATTGTATTATAGCACAATCAGAAGTTAGTACACTACTTTAAATGTGGATTGGTTGCTAAAATATGTGGTAAGGATTGCAGCCTTATTCTTACGTTTTACCAACTGCCATATCAACAGTATAACATATTTCAAAACATGTGCCATTCTATCTCTCTGAAAATCATCAGCTTCAGCACATACCTCTCCTTGGAAAATGTCATAGAGTTCTGGAAGTACTTCCATTGCCTTAAATGGTGCAAATTACATGAAATTGTTACACTTATCCTGGCCAGCTCTTCTTCAATAGTTTGCTATCCCTTGGCAACAATGTTTTTCCCACTGAAAGGCAAAAACAGTAACTTAAACTTATTATATGAGCAACACCCTAAAGTCAAGGCAATACACAGAAGGGTATTTTTAGCTTCAAGGAGAGTGAATGCATAATAATTCAACCAACCAGCCCCAACCATGGGATTGTGGAAGCCCGATTTTACACATCGCGGTCCTCAGACACAACGTGTAGGGAAGCCCCTCTCAGGCTGCTATCCCAGCAACGAGCTGCCCGGCAAGGACCTGCGGGCAAGGCCCACTGAACGCAGAATGGGCACTCGTGGGACGAGGGCCTGAGACCCCCTGTCCTTCCTCTCTCTCTCTCTTTCCGTACTACCGCAACTTAAGCCTGGGGGGCAACGAGTGGCGCTTCAGATTTGGCCTACAACTCCCATCATCCCTAGCCAGCGGAGCCAACGAGGAGGCACCATGGGAACGGCAGACGGAAGCCCCCAGAGGTCCACACGCCCCTCCGCCGAGTGAGAACCCCTCTGGGTACTGACAAGCGTTTTCGGCGGCGAGAGGGAGAGGCAGCCGCCATCTTCTTTACCTCTAGCGCCGCGCAGCCGCTCTTGCCTCTGTTCCCTCCCACCAATCGGCAAGCAGGAAACACACACAGCGTCCGTAGCAGACTCAGCCAATCAGAGTGCTGCGATTCAGAGGGCTCATCCCGGCGTTCACCAATCGGCACTGTGAGGGGGCGGGCTTTGGTGATGGAGCCGCCAATTAGGAAGAGGACGGCGCGCTCTTCCGCGCTTTGCGGCCTTCTGGGTTGCCGCGGTCGAGGCGCTTGAGGGGAGAAGAGCCATGATCGACCCGCAGAAAAGGAAGGCCCCTGGCCCGGACATGGCCTTGGTGGCGGCGGCGGCGGCGGCGAAGAAGCCCCGGCACGAGCTCATTTTGGGGCCGGGCCCTGGGGCCGGGCAGCCCCCTCCGGGCGCCTTACTGCAGGCGGTGAGTTCCTCGCGGGCGTTGTCCACGGCCAATGTGTCCCAGCTGCGCCGGGGAAGGGCGAGTCGAGCCGCCGCCTTGGCCGGGGCCCTTGTTTGTGTCCTGCACGCACCTCCTGTCGTTTTGATTCGCTTGCTTGAAAGAAAACACGCATATAAACATTACATATTTTTTGAATTTGTTTAAAAACGGGAGTTGCCTAATGCGGTGCTGCCTAATGGTTAGAGTGCTGGACCGGGACTGGGACGGTTTGAGGGCTCAGTGCCTGATCTGGTCACGAATTTCTCTGGGTGACTTTGGGCCAGTGAATGACTCAGCCTGCTGTGTACCTTACAGGATTGTTGTGAGACTAAAATGGGGGGGGGGGGGGGGGCCCCTTTAATCTGCCTTGGGTTGCTTGCAAGAGGGGGAAAAGGTGGGTTATAAATGTAATAAATTAGAATGGCTCTAATTTTTGTTGTGTTACCTATGTGTTCCAGTTTTCATGCCAACCCTGATTTTCTACTAGAAATTAAAGGTGAATTGGCATGGGAGCTTTGGCTTCTGGGCAGTAGAGAAATGTAATACAAATGTAACAAGGTACTAATGTAACAAATTGGATGCTGTATCTGATTTATTTATTTTATTGTTTTAGTGTCCTGAGACATTGTGAAGGGTGAGAGATAAAAGCTTTAAGTAAATTAAACAAACTGTATGACATTCTAAAGTATAATGGGTGTTAATCAGCAAGAGGATCTTCCTAGTGGTAATGCTCTAGGTTCGCATTTGCTCTCCCTAGAAAGGCTTCCTGATTTCTTCTCTGATCTAGTCTTAATGCTACATGAAACTGATTTATTTATTTGGAATTCTTATATGCCGCCCCATTCACAAAAGCCTCAGGGTGGCTTCCAACACAAATAAATAGCAATACAAATACATAAAAAACTGGAAACATCCTGGCATAAATATAAAATCAATAAATAAATTCAGCAATTAAAATAACGTTTAAATAAAAAGGTCTTGGCCTGGCGCCAAAAAACAAATAATGACTGCACCAGGCGGACCTCTCTGGGGAGTGCATTCCATAAGTGAGGCGCTTTAATTAAATGGGTGTTTTAATTGCACTACAATCTTAAGTCTGAAAACAGCAGTGCCACTCTTGTTGGTCAGTTTGTATGTGTAACTTGGAGTTGCTATTTTTCCTCCAATGATTTGTTGAACAGAGGGGTATATAAGCTCAGGCTTGGGGTGAAATCAAACCCTTCTGGGGTTCACTGGAAGGCCATGCCCCCTTTCTGCCAATTTCTGATCATTTGATGGCTTCTTATTTTTGTGGGTCATTCCCCATTCTAAAAGGGTGAAATGTCTCTCCTGAAGCTTAGTCACTAGCAGTAAAAACTTCATGTTTTTGGCTGCATCCTCCTTTATCTTTGGTCCCACCCACCACTGAAAAGTAAACTCTGAAGGGATCTCTGAAGTTCAACTAAGCTCTTGGGCTGAAAGGGATTCCCCACTTCTGGCCTACCCAAATAAATATGAGTTGATCTCTTCTCTAAAGGAGGAAAGTAAGGAACCTAAGTTCTGCTTAAATAAGCCTCTATCAGGCAGTATGTTTGTTCTCCCCTCTGTTACTTCCTTTGCTGTTACTCAGACTAGCCAGCAAGTACCAAGTGTAGCTAGGGTGGGGGTTGACTGTCAGTTTGGGGGCAAATTTAACAACACAACAGGGTAGTAAATTCAACCATGAAAATAATAGATAAATGATACAAAAATTCTGATCCAGTATCACTTGAGTAATCAGTTGGGATGTTTATTTTACTCATGGAAGTAGGAATTGGTTGCTGCCTTTAGAAATAATGTTTAAGCATGTATAAATGTTTTGGAATGATCAATACCTAGAACTTTTGCAAGACATCTAGTTAACCCTTAATGGATTGTCCTTGTCTCTTTAAGAGAATGAGTATTTCCTCCTGTCTATACAGAAGCATGCTCATTTATATCTCCTTGTTTGCACTTTTAATATTTTAGGGGCCCCCAAGATGTTCCTCTCTTCAGGCTCCCATAATGTTGCTTTCAGGGCACGAAGGAGAAGTTTACTGTTGCAAGTTTCATCCCAACGGAGCCACTTTAGCATCAGCTGGATTTGACAGGTTGATATGTAAGTCTACATTCTGAACTTTTAAGAACATAATGAGTTTGGCCCATGTTTGGACGTACTTAAAATCATTGAAATTATGGAGCTGTCCATACATTAGTTATGAGTAACTTAAGTGCCATTTATTTCAATGGTTCTTTACTTAAATCAGGCTATTATCCCTGTTGAAATTAGGGTTATTACCTAATTTTAACAAATAATTAGTCAAATTTGTAGTAAACTGCATATGATCAAAGCCATATTTGATGTAAAAAAGTATATTCTTTAAATGTTGCTTGTAAAAAGGCATTCCCTCCTAGGTAAGAGTGAACTGGCATGCCTCTTCTGGGGTGGTACCTGTCATCTATGGTTTTTAAGTCCTCTATTACATAACTGATCTATTGAAAATGTGTGACTTAATTGCAGTGTCCTTTTTAGGCAAGGATTTCTAATTGGTTAATCTAACCAAAGTTTGCCACCCTATTTTAATATTATAATTCTGTCTTTTTACTTCCTCTGTGCTGCTATCCATTATCCAGTATATTGGCAGCTTTGGACTACCTTGCACAAAGCAATGGGTTAGATCCAGAGTAGTTTGGTTGCTGAATCAATATGAAAAGCTAGTAATACCCAAGCAAGGTTCCACTGAGTTCAGTGACAGCTAAGTGAAGTTACTTAGCCAGGATTCGTCTTTCCTTTAATGCCACATATTTCACATCATTTGTATAAGGTTCATTAGTGCTTGCAAAGTGAATTCATTTGCTGAATGAATGCAAATAATGACTTAAATGATAAAAGAATAAACAAGTTTGTGACCAGTCTTTCAGAGAGCTAGTTGTGTTAATTGTTCCCTTATGAGACTATCAAAGAGGCTAACAGCAAAGGGAAGCGTATTTGGGTAACAATTACCATGTCTGCAGTAACTCATGGGTCCAAATGCCATTAAAAAAACTTAATATGGAATAGCTAAGGAAGCTGTGGATATCAGTGCATTATGTCAGATGTACTTTCAGGATATTGATCCAGGTACTCTGTTTATGGGTCATGAATCTGTGATCTGGGAATGGCGGGGTTTTCAATACTTTTTCTTTGAGGAGATTATGAATGAACTTCTTTCACTGTTGTAATTGTGTGTAGGGGAAGAAAATTTTTCCCAAATCAGTTAAGCTTTGGTTTGGTGGGGGGGGGGGGTGAGAGAGAGAATAAGAACATTGTCACATCTGTCACACCTACTCAGACTTCCAGTGCCACTTAGAGATTGAAAGGGGCATTGGATGCATTACTACAGCCTCCTCCAACCTTCAGAGGCATTTGGACCGCAACTCCCAGAATTTTCATCCAGCAGGGCCATTGACTGGGAATTCTGGGTGTTGCAGTCCAAACATGTCTGCAAGGCACATGGTTGGGGAAGGCTGCATCACAGGAAAATGCAGTGGTGCCTTCCATATTTACGCTTAATCCCACTTTGATTTCAGTGCTATGGAATGTGTATGGTGACTGTGATAATTATGCCACTCTGAAAGGGCACAGTGGAGCAGTTATGGAGCTTCATTACAACACTGATGGCAGGTTAGTATTTCACACAACATCTCTCATTACTGTGCTGATCTCTTCTCTTTGCTCTGTAATATGGATTAGTGGTTCAGTTGTGACCTTTCAGAGTATATTATTGAAGCTTGTGTTGTTCATGCTTTGTTTGTTGTTAGTTTTCATGTTTGTTTTCAAAATTTACAACATAATTCAATAACCCGCATATAAAGTGAACTCCACATGGTTTGAAACAAAATCACATAGGAAAAGTAAGAAAGTTTCTCATTATGGTTCTATTCCTTTATCGTGACTTCCTACTGTTTTTCCTGCTTTCTTCGAAACAAACCTTTGAGCCAGGAATTGCAACAGGGTCGCTGCAGGGCAACTTGGTTAAAACAAAGTCCTTTGTAAGAATGAGTTGTACATCAGCGCTTGTCTAAAGACTTGTAACAGGTGTTGTGGATTGGTGGCAGTGACTCAGTTGAAATACAGTTCTCTGCATATGCCTTTGAGAAATTAGAAGCAAGCAAATGTGTAATCCTGTTGATGGAAGGGAAATGCACATTCTGAGACTCATCTGCTATCGCTTAGAGAATAGTTCTAAAAGAGAAAACGCTGCTGCTTTGGGATGATCTTTTCAAAGTTTCCGTTGTCATTCCATTCCATGTCTACCACTTTACAAAAACTACATGTTGATTCTTTGGCTTGGGGTAATCAGACTAAAAGCACAATCCTCTGCTGGCTGGGACACATTGGCCTTAGCGAGCCTTTGTCTATCTAAATGTGTGCAGGATTGCATCTTTTGGGTTCATTCTAAGAGAGTGACAAAAGCAGTATGTTTGTCTTCCACTTCTTCATTGCAGGCAATGTCATGTTGTCTGTCCAAACAGTCTATTATTTTTTGAGCAAAACTGACAGCTGATAGGTGCTGGAGTTACTATTTCTGTTCATCTCTTTTATCCGTCCCTAGTTTATTTTTTTCAGTGTTGAATACGTTTTGGTACATTTGAAATCGACTTTTAGGCTCATAAAAATATTTTCTCCTAGCATGCTATTCTCTGCCTCCACGGATAAAACAGTAGCAGTGTGGGACAGTGAGACAGGAGAAAGAGTGAAAAGACTCAAAGGACATACATCATTTGTAAATTCCTGTTACCCAGCGAGACGTGGACCTCAGTTGGTTTGTACAGGCAGTGACGATGGGACAGTAAAGGTCGGTGTTTATATTATTCCTTGGCAATATAACATTTTAAAAGGAAGCATTTACATAATAAGTTGTTGTCTTTCTGGGCATGTCTCCCTTAATGTGCAGTGTTCTGTTACACACATGTCCTTATTGGGTATGCAGTACTTTTTTACCACTCTTAAGGTGAAACCTGTTAAGCATTTTATAGGTTCTGCTGCAGTGCTGATCGTCATTAGCAGCATCATGGGAGAATTCAATGGCCTGGGCAGGGCCTTCTGGAAAGGGCTGCCAGCCTCGCATCCAAATAAGAGCGCACCCATGCACAGTGCGTGCTCACGCTGAAGCAAAACATGATTAAGGGACCTGCCATTGTACCTTTACAAGGAAAGGAAGCATGTGTATTAGTCGACAGTAGTAACTCTGAGTCTGCAGGCACTCTTAATTTGCCATAACTCTTACTAATACTCCCTAGGAGGTTAGAAGAGGGCTACATTATATATGATGTATATTTAAATAAATATGAAGGCTTCCATTTTAGCCAATAACGTCCCAGGCAGTTCTTTTACATTTTATTGGCACTTAGTCCATGGGGTGGGGAAGGGTAGAAAGTGACTAGTCAAAACTTTAAAGGCTCCATTGCAAGACAAGTTACATTTCTTGCCTTCTCTTTTACGTATGACTAAGTTGTCTTGGAGTAATTCTGCATCTTTTCTGTGTGCCAACTCCCTCTGTGTGGTTTGATAAAGGAAGGGAGCAGTGGAGCTGCATGCTCCTGATATTTGCCTGGCTTCCTCTCCCCGGCTCCTTGCATTTATACATGGAATGTGGATGAGAACCCAGCAACTTGGGAAGTCTCCACTGAATGCAGCATTGTGTTTCTACTGGTCAGACATCCATATTCAATACATAAGCATGGGATTGTGTGGGGTTAAGGAAGCTTCATGACCTTGTGGGGGTGGCCTCATTACCACTTCACTACACTAACATTTTTCATGCAGCGAAGGCACGAAGAGGGTTACAGTCTTAACAGCATCCTGCAATTGTACTATTTTCAAGTTACATTTACAGGATGTAAAAACCAGGGCCTAATGCTGGGAACAATAGATGGCAAAAGAAGAAGGGGACGGTAGAGAATGAGGTGAATAGATGGAGTCACTGAAACAGTCGGCGTGAGCTTAACTGGACTCCGGGGGATGGTGGAGGACAGGAAGACCTGGAGGAATGTTGTCCATGGGATTGTGATGGGTCGGACGTGACTTCGCAACTAACAACAAAAACCAGAACCTGAAAATTCTTTTTCTTCCAGTTATGGGACATCAGGAAAAAAGCTGCTGTTCAGACATTTCAAAATACCTATCAAGTATTAGCAGTGACCTTCAATGATACCAGTGATCAGATCATATCTGGAGGCATAGACAATGATATCAAGGTAAGGGGATGTGGATTTTCAGTGTTTTATTAGAACATTTAACACTGATTCATAACAGTAATCCTGCTCTTACTTAGAATACTCAGCATCAGAGAGAGCAAAGAAGAAATGTAACTGCTGTAGTGACTTCTTTTTACTCTAGTAAGGAAAATTAAGCTCCTGTTACAAGAATGAGCGGGCAGTGCAATCTTTCCTTGCCAATCCCATGGGATAGGGGAACCCTGAAGTGTGGAAACGCTTCAGCCACCTAGAATAGAAGGCTCTGGAAGGCCTTGTTTTAAGTCTTCTCCTATGAAAAGGGAAATGTATAAACTGGTTATGGAATTCTACTTTTTCCCCTAAGACCTGATATATGGGCTCTCTTTGTGTATCCATCCCTTCCTTCTGTCCAGTGTGTTTGGTATCAGAATTAATTCCTGAGCAAGTGATGGTTTCACAAGCACAATATTACTGGAATCTCACTGCCTGCTGCAAACTGGAACCCTAAAATGCAGCACACCGTAACACAAACAAATCTACAAGCAGGGAAGGGAAATGTAGGCTAAGCTTCTTACTTGTTGTTGGCAGTTATCTTCTAGTTTCCTCGTATGTCTTTAAAGCTCAACATACCAGACATGTATTAATTTGTCTTTTAAGGTATGGGACCTTCGTCAGAACAAGTTAACTTATACAATGAGAGGACATGCAGATTCTGTCACTGGTCTCAGTCTTAGTTCAGAAGGCTCTTACTTGCTTTCCAATGCAATGGACAATACAGGTGACTTCCTTTTCCTAGCTTTCAATAGAAGCAATATGTTCACTGAGCATGCCAACTTCAGCAGTTCATTTGTGTATTCGTTTTATTTGTACCCTGCCTTTCTACCAGCAAGTAGCACTCAAGGTGTTTTATAACTATAGAAATGAAAATGCAGGCACAAAAACTTAGTTAAAAACAAATAATTTTAAGCATAACAATCACCAAATTACAGCTTTCATCCAACCGGCAATCTTAAATGCAAAGAGGCCAATTTGAATAAAAATACCTGCTTATTTGCAGATGAGAGGGAGCCAACCTAGCTTCTTTTTGCAAGAAGTTCCCCAGCATGAGAGCAGCTGCTGAAAGAGCCTTTGGAAATTACCAGTGGCTTGTCAGTGGCCAGTGTGTCAGAAGCTGTGCATTCGATGAGGTATTTCTTAAGCTTCAGTTACATTCTTTGAACGACCTTTGCCAATTCACCTGTTCAGCAATCGGGGTTGGGATCCTCAGGGCCACCAACACAGTGCAATATCTTGCATTCTTTTCCCTCGCTGCTGAGTACCCCAGTTATTTAGCCAAAAATGCAACACTCATGACCAGCAGATTTAGGGGAATGCTGTGCTGAGCATAAGTACAGAACAGTCTTGAAGTGGGGGAAGCTTGTAGCTTGCTGCCCTTCTATACTTTTATAACAACAACCTCAGTGACACTGAATGTTGAGTCACTGGTAGGAAAAACTGGAAGGGGAAAATGGAAAGTGGAAAAGTATAGCTGGAACATGAAGAGGAAGAGACATGGTAGAAATAAAAAGGATACCGCGAATCATTTGCATAGGTCACTACCTGGTCATACTGAAAAGAGGTATTGAGATGTCCCTGTTTCAGAAGAAAATCTGCTTATGGAAATCAGTGGAGCAATTTGAGACTTAAATGTGATTAAGATGGTGTACCGCTGTGTCCACCTCAGACCCCCCACCAGTGAAGCAGCAAAGAATGCCTATTCTTTGCAACTCTGTTCTTATCAGACCTCAATTGCAAAATGGGGCTTGACTGAAGGTGAGTGACTACAACAACCCTGCAATGTTTTTATCTCAGCTAAGAATATATACAACAACCCTGCAGTGCAGTTCACTATTACACCTCTGTTGTGTGTTGTGGGGTTATGCTGAGGGACTGCTTACAGCTGCCTTGTGATGTGATCCACTCTTTGCCGTTCAGAGAGGAGGCTGGGGCTTGTTTCAGACTCTCTGAAACGAGATGCCTCCCCATACCTGTGAAGTTGTGGCTTTCTTAAACTTCCTCCCAGGGCAAAAGTATTTAATGTTCTTAGTTCTAACAAAATCTGGGGGAGATGCAACATTAACTTAGAGTCTGGAGATTTTGGACTACAACTTCTGTCATTGCCCATTGGCCCTATTTGCTGGGAATGATGGACTGTAGGCCACATCTGCAGCCCCTAGCTTGGAGAAGACTTATGTACCTATCAATGGGATGGATAAATGGGAGAAAGGTTTTCTTCTCTCAGATTACTGGTAAGTACCCAGGTTTAGCCAGTGAAAGTAATGAACAGTAGATTCAGGGTGAAGTATCACTTCAAATAATTCAACATTGATTGATGAACTCCATTGGCACAGGTGATGGCTCCTTGCTTAAACAATTTCCAGATTTATGGCGAATAGATCTATTATCATTCACTGGTCCTGCTGGTGGCGTCTGCAGGGGACGTGTGCTCAGAGACTGTATGTGAGTGAGGGCCAGTTGCTGGGAAGCAATAAAGGGGAGCTCATGTCTTCGTGGCTTGCTGGTGGGTTTTCTGGAGGTGTCAGACTGGCCGCTACTTGAGACAGGAAACCAAACTAGACACATTCTTGATCTGGTATGGTTTGGTGTGTTCTAACTTTGCCAATATAAAAGTGCTCTGCCCATTCCCATCCAGTGAATGATATGATACAGTTGAACGCCTTTCTTCAAAACTTGTGTCAGAGTACTTACGAAGTACTGACTTGAATGTTCTGCCTCTTGCAAAGGGTCTGAGAGTCCTGAAACCGAATACCACCTTGTGTGATATGTTTGTATATTTGCCTTAAGTTATATTGACAACATAATTCCAATAATTGGTAATAAAGAGCCGGCAGTTGTAACCTGTAGCTGGCCGTATATCAAAAAATTATTGAGCTTTTTGCATTAAGCTACTGTAGTTGATTGGTTATTAAACTTGTATTACAGGCTCGTAAATGTCTAGTTACTTTGATTCTTAACTGTTTGCACGGACTTTGTTCTAGTTCGTATCTGGGATGTTCGGCCCTTTGCTCCTAAGGAGAGATGTGTGAAGATACTCCAAGGAAATGTGCATAATTTTGAGAAAGTGAGTGCAGTGTTCTCATTTATGGATGGTGGCAGGAAATTAATTCATAAGTAAATGGCTTTTAAAATTTTAAAATTGCCACAAACCCTCTAACAAGGGCTGTACTTAAGATGAATGTGTGAGGTAAAATTCCAATTAGAGCTGCTGCACCATGATTTTCCTACCCCACGAAGTGCATCTTTAATTGTCTATAAAGTAAGTATATTGACATACACATACGATAACAAGATACTGGGTATTTTTGGCAATAAAATACAATATATTGCTGCAGACTAAGCTCTCAGACAAAAAGTCATTACTCCAGTGTTGTTAATATTGAAATTTGCCGACATATTACAAATAAAAGCAGGGGAAATGAATATATGTCTGGAATGGTGATGTGTTGTTTTCTTGTCAGAATCTCCTACGATGCTCCTGGTCACCAGATGGAAGTAAAATAGCTGCTGGATCAGCAGACAGGTAAAAATCTATTTCAAGTTCATATTCTTCACGTTTCCAAACTGTGGACCACTTTTTAATTCATGTCTGTGCCACACAGGTTTGTTTATGTCTGGGATACGACCTCCAGAAGAATCCTCTACAAGCTGCCAGGCCATGCCGGTTCAATAAATGAAGTTGCTTTTCATCCAGAGGAGCCAATTAGTAAGCCTTGCAGAAATATGTTCTATTTATTTGTAAGGAAATACAATTGAGCCCAAGGAGGTTGCAGCCCTCCTCTCCAGAAAGCATTTAGTGTCTTTGTGAAAGGAAAGCTATTTTGAGTAACTGCATGCATGTTCTTATAAATACTGCTGATAAAAAAACTTGCACTTGCGAGACCTGCACCTCACAATAGGGGATGGCGGTGTCTTGCCTGCCTTCTTTCCTAACTTGCGCTCTCTTTTCTTAAGGAGCATATATTTTTCCACAGATGGAACACAAGCCAATATATTTCTACTCAGAACTTAGTCCTACTTAATTCAGCCCAGCTTAACTTCCAAGTAAATATCCCTAGGTTTGCAGCCAGAGAAGCCAGGTGGTAGAAGCTTTGCTTTCCTTGCCTGAAATCTCCATTAACTTTTTTATTGGCCTAGATACAATCACTGCTTTCTGGTATTGATTGGTTTTAAAGGTAAAGTTCAGATCTGACAAACTCAGATGATTTGAGAGGATTACCTGGATGGTGAAAAATATTCTTTTAGTATGAGCTGCGTCTCATAACTAATGACCAGTTTGTTTTTTTGAAGTTGTTGCTGTTAGAAAAGGCATGCATTTCTTTAAAAGCAGCACTATTGCTAAAAATAAAATTAGAATCCAACTGCCAGGAGGATAATTAATGTGTATTATAGTTCAAAAAATGAGGCAGCTTTTGAGTAAGAACATATAGGATTTATCTGCCAGTTAGTGGAGACATGCTTGTAAAAGATCCAGGTTAGTTATGAAGTTATTTGGGGAAACTGGAGAAAGCTAAAGAATACTATGACTAAATTAAGTCTTCCAATGTTAAAATAATTCTGTATTTCCTCCTACCAGTACTTTCTGCATCTAGTGACAAAAGGCTGTATATGGGAGAGATCCAGTGAGGATGAACAGAAGATGGCTGGTGCTGAATGCTTGGTTTTACAGAATTGGATTTGTTCTAACCAAATTGAATTGCTCTGTACAGTGGAAATAAACAACAGCAGCTATGTTCCCTTGCACACAGTTAAATATTAACCATCTGTGTTTCTGAGGAGCCATTCCTGAATTCTTGGCTATGTACATGGAAGATTAAAAAGGCTTATGGACTAGAGTCACTAGGGTTTGAAATGGATATACAGATGTCTTGTTTTAGCCACAAAATGTGCTTCTGATTCATTACTGTATTCATTTGACCTCTGCAAATGTGGGAGGGATGTTTAATATTGTATGTTTCCTATCAGGTTGGTTTGTCATTTTTATACTGAAAAAATAATCTAATACCTTGTAAAATTTGTGTTGATGGAATTTATTGCTATATCCGATTTTTCCCTTGCATGAGAGTATATTGTGCCACAGAAGAGCCAGGAGGTGGTGGGAAGGTTACACAAAGGAGTGGAGAGGAATTGACAGTTGTACAAACAGTATGAAATAAGTAACTCAGAATAGTGCTACCCCAAGGATTTCTTTAAAAATACGGTTAGTGTTATATTTTCTTCGGGCCATACTTAGAATTTGCATATATCTTGAACAGAATCAAGCTGATTCCAGGGATGTTCAGAGTGAAGCAGGGCTCCTCTGAAGTTTACCGATCGGTGCCATCCTGAACCTTGTCACTGATTTGGAGGGACGCAGACAATGTGTAGGCAAAAATGTCTGTGTCTCCCTAGAACAAAAATGGCAGGAGGGGGTACAGTTTAGTGACCACTGGCTCTTGTTTCTCTTCATAGTGGATGATTTTATCAGGGCTCTCCCATCCTTGCGTTTTGGTGTTGAAGCTGAATTGCCCAGTAGCCAGAGCCTTCTGTTTCTACCACTATATGCTGTATATCCATTGTTTTTCTATTGTACTTCCTGTCATTTGGTTCCAGTTGAGCAAAAATGAGGTGTGGGAGGGAGGCCTTAAGACTGTTTGATTCATCCTAACTCCTTAGCCTCTACACCTATCCTGAAATGTTATGGGTTGCCTGCCTAGGGCCACCTCACTTGGATGGCATTTTTCCTAGCAAGTGTCTACAGCAGACAGAGAAGGACAGCAGCATCCTGCCTTGCCTTGTAAGCAGAAAGCCTGTTTTTGCACTAAGCTCACTTATCCCCTCACAAAGGGGCAAATAAACTTGCCGTTTTCTTCCAGTTCTACCAAGACATTGTAAAGATGTAAAGTAAACATTCCAGGATATTACGTGCAAAACTCTCTGCCCTCACCCTTCTAGAATTTCAAAGGTTTCAAGTTGTGCCAAACCACAAAAGGGCTACAATTGTTTTATTTTCCATTGGTTTGATGGTATTACATTTTACGTAAATGGCTTTGATACATCTGTAGAAAACAGTTGAGCAAGAAGAAATAGGCACTGGGAAGTATGGAGCTTTAGATTTCTGGCTTTAGAGTCAAAATAGTTTGAAAATCTGACAGCTGTCAGGAAGCCTCCAAATTACTCAGATGACAATCAGAATTTTTTTACTGAGTCTTATGCCCTACTCCCCTTAGTATTTGTGTACGTTGGTCTCATCCAGAGGCTACCTTCACAATCCTACAGGTTAATTCAATTGTCCAAAGCTTTTGCATGTCCAGCAGCGGACACGCTTTCTTGAAATACTGATTGAGGCAATGGTGATGTGTATTTGTTTCAGCGATATCTTATTCAATGCTCATATAGCTTTGTTTAGAAAATGAATGGGTTCTAGTTGGATTTCAGTTGCTTTAAAAAGGAAGAAGCTTTTTTGGTTTGAGACTACAATGATAGTCCTTGTTAAATTGGAGTTTCCTCTACCTTTTGAGGGGATAGACATAAATATCTGTTAGGAAATCTAGCACTGGAAAAAATATGCTCAGGTACTTGCTGTGGTTATAGAGATAAAAATGAGGTATCAAACATACAAAATGTTTGCAGGAAATAGTTTTGCTGCTTTGCCAACAAATCAAATTAACTGACAAAGGGGGCCGGTTGGGAGGAAGAGAAATGAACAAATAAACCTTAATGGAAGCAGGAGTCTGAAACGTTCATGGGATTGAATGCAAGAGCTCTCTCTTCAGTATATTGAAATGTGATAGCTATTTGTTTTACTAGCTTATGGATGACAACTGACAAATCTGTCTTAGCTTGTGCTTGATTGTGGGTTGCAGGCCAGATTGAGCCATCATAATATGTGAGAAAACCATCTGGCCTTGTTTTGAATTTATGTACTCTCAGGAAGTATTTTCTGTAATCCTAGAAGACTTAAAGTAGATTCTGATTGTGAAAATGTAGTGGCCAATTAGTCCAGGTTCTTGAAAGATTTTTACCAAAATGACTTCTTTGAAAAGTGATAGAAACATTTCTGCATTTAAAAAGTGTGTTCAGTAATTGAGTTGCCTTTACACAAACCCCAAATCTGTTTCTTTTTTCAAGGAATATCTGTAAATAACAGGTTGATGGGCTTGTTGAGACCCAGAAGGGAATAAACAAGAACAGGGGTGGGCAGCAGGTAGATATCCAGATGTTTTGAACGTCTGTCAGCAGGGTTATTGGTAATTAATGCTGGGGGCTGGAAGTTTTAGTTCCACAGCATTGTTGCCAACCCAAGAAAGACATAAAGTGGTGGGAAAAGAGCCTTCATCACTATGCAGTGGTGATGGGAAAAGCCTTGGGCCATGATATTTGGTCTAAAAATAGGGGGGCCACAAGTGTGCCCCTCTTACTGCAGTGGAAATGGGGAAGGCATATAATACAAGTCCTGACTGATCCCTCTCTAGTTTCTGCCTAGAGAGGTCCACCTCCATCTCTTTCTGCAGCCATTTGTTACTTACAGCTGTACATGGCCGCTGCTGAACTGGGGCTACAGGTTTTAATTGCCAGGAGGTTTGTCTGCCTGTGTGCGTATGTGTACGTTCGCTCCAGAGAGCCTGCAGCTCTCCACCTGCTCTCCTCCTCAGCAGGGAACGGGCACCCATCGCTTGAGAGAGGATATTTGCATCATGCTCTTTATGGCAGCTGTGCGGATGCTCGCTCCTCTTTTCCCCCATAAGAAATACCCTTAGGGAAAGAAGAGCAGGGGGTGTAGGGAGAGGCCTTGCTCGTTAATCAAGGGAAGGAAGCGGGTTTGCTAAAGAGGCCTGCTGTGGCTGCAAGCTAATGAGTGAAAAAGAATGATCTGGATGACACTGATCAGAGATGACAGTGTCACCTAGATATGCCGAAGCATTGTGGCTCAACAGAAGATTTTCGTGTCAGCCAGGAATATTGGTAACTAAGGAGAACAAAACTAGCTTGTGGGCATCTGCAGGAGGCTATGCTTATCTGCGCTTGGATTTGCATGGCCATGCCAGGGAGGCAGCAGCCTCATTTTCCCAGAGGTAGCAAGCCTGCAATTGGACGGTACCTCTTCAGATGACTCCGGAAGACAAAGAGGACTGCTTATGTATAGCAGCTCCTTGCAAAAAATGATCCAAGTCATTGTTCAGTGTGTGCACACATGCAAGAAAATGTTACAAAGTGGAATGGCTCTATTGGTAATTCCAGGCATTCTGTTCCTCCCAGATGAGGTATTTGGCATTCACTGTACCTGTTAGTCTTCCCCAGAACCTGTGGGAGCCACACACTCCCACTCAGGGTGTCCCCCAAAAGTATTTTGTTCCACATACTTCAGAGTTCCTCCCAGGCTTCTGCTCTTGCTTGCTTTGTTGTTGCGGTGCCGTTTGGGCTGCATAATGATTAGCTCTCCAAGAACTGAGATCGCTATTAGTATAATTGCGATGTTGCCTTAGTTTGGCGCATTTATCTAAATGTTATTTTTAAACCATATTTTAAAGGCATCCAATAACAAAAGTTCTCTGCAGGGATGCTATAAAGCACAAAGATGAAAATACACCCCCCCAATGAACAGTAAAGGGAAAACAATATATAAAAACCAAGATAAAATCTAAAATGCAGGTGCATGAACATCAAGGCATCTTACTCCCATCTGTAATGTCCTCGGAGGATGGCATACAATTTAAAAACAAATACAAGAAAAGATTTGTTTTATTTTGCCTTTTTTGCAATCGAACAAATTATAGAGGCCACTGTAAGAACAGTAACAAAGAACTGCCATTAAGATGCAGCATAGGAATATAATAAATACAGAGAACCAAAGAAACCCCTACTAAAACTGAAAAGGTCTATAAACAACACAGACCAAAAATAATACATGTGGGAATCTTGTGGCAAATAATTTTTTTAAAGTCTGGTGCCAGAACAACATCAAAATTGTGCTAGGTGAGCTGCTCTGCAGAAATAAACCTTTAGGTCCCATACCTGAGAAACACCTCTGGTAGTCACCTGCCTAAATTTAGACGGTGGAGAAATCCAGAGGAGGATGTCAGGTGAATAGAAACAAGTTTGGGGCAGGTTCATGCAGCAATCAGTCCCTTAAGGACGCAGTCCTGTGCATGTCGAGAGAGAAAATAAGTATTTCAACGCCCAGCATAGCTGGCTGGGAATTGCTGGAGTTGTAGGACCTTTTTCTGTCTAAACACACCCTGGATTGTGCCGTTTAGTTGCAAGTTTGTGCCCCATTCATGACTTAAGGGTGGGCAGCCAGCACTTTGAAATTGTGCCTGATTGAAGCACTGTACAACATCCTCTTTGCTGTTTAGCTTCCTCTCCAGGATCTGTAGAAGTTAAATCTTTGGAGCAGAAGGTTCATCTTGTCTTCGGTGCTCATGCTTCTAAAGGTATGTGCATAAATTATAGCAGAGTTTTCAGGCAAGGCATTTGTCCTGCCTCAAGCATAAAATTGTATCGACACGCATGTGTTTACTCCCCCAGGTCACAGTGTCTTCCTCTTGTAGGAACCCTCCCATGTTTGCCCAGATTTCTTCCATCTCTTCTCTTACCAGAAAGAAATCCACTGAGAAGGCAAAAATAATATGGAATAGGTGCACAGTGCCCCATTCAGTCTGCTTCTTCACCCGTAACTGGTCTGGAGGAAGCCTGTGTTAGAAAGTTGTCAAATAGCACCAAGCAAGACCTGTAACAGAATCTTGCAATATGGAATGCGTCTTGTCCGGCGTCCATCCGCCCAGGCTCCCTTCCAGGATACCTCACCCCCTTCTCTTCCAAGCTTTTCCATTTTCCCCCACCCCAGTGGTTAATGTTATGTGTCCACTGCAGCATGTCCTCCCTTTTGGATTGTTTTTGGAGTTCCCCACTTGTTATTCAATAGACTTCTATCCCATCTTTTTCTTTTTTTAAGCTCAAGCTGGTTTGCATCGCTCTTCTTTTGCTCTCAATCTTATCTCCACAACAACAACCTTGTGGGGTAGGTTGGGCTGAGTGTCTCTGACCTGCCCAAAGTCCACCCCGCTGGTTCCCCAGCCAATCGGGGACTAGAGTCCAGATTGCCTGAGTCCCAGTCCCTCTCTCTCTAACCACTAAATCATACTGGCTTTCAAACTTTGGAGTTGCTTATACTTCACTCTTCTGTTGAGATGGTCCTGTTTTGGCTGCATAAGGTCATGTACTCAGAAAATCAGCTGGCTATTAAAGGATTTTTTTAAAATGCAGAAGCTTTTAAATAATCAGCGGGAGGTTATCAAGTAAAAGAAAACAGCATGCCGGAACTTTCTGCTCTGTGCAGCAGCTTAGAAGATGCTCAGGTTGGCACATAAGAAGCTTGCCCAGGGCTTTTGTCTGTGAAATGCTGGAGAGCACTTACAATGATTGCTGAGGCTGAGAAGAGGTGGGAAGCCTGCAGCCTTTGGGAAACCGTGTCACTCCAGGCCTAATTTCATGTGACCTTTGGTGTAATTTCTGCAAGCAGAATTTCTGCACCCTCTGGCAGTCGATGGGCTGCTGAAGGAATGTGAGAGAGGAGAAAAGCCACGGGATGCCAGAGAGAGAGACAGCAGGAAATATCAGGGAAACACAGGGAAACACAGAAGGGTTGGTAAAGAGAGAAAGAAGGCCAGGAAATATTATTCATTACATTTCTATACCACCCATAGCCAAACTGCTCTCTGGGCTGTTAAGTCACCCATAGAAATTTCAAGCAGGTCGGTCCCTGCTTAGCTTCCAAGATGAGGCCAGATGCCCTGGGCTCTACAGGAGCTACGGAGAAGCTCATATAAAATGAGTGAGGCAGGGAGACAAAAGGAAGGAAAGCCAGGAGAACCCAGGAACGGGCAGGAGAGGAGGTCAGTGTGAGAGAAGAGAGTGGCAAAGACTGGAGGCCAGGAGAGGCAGGAAAAGAAGGGAATGTCAGACAGATAGGCAGGTCCCAGGGAAGAAGGGGTGGCACAAAGAGAGAGGGGGGAGTGGCAGAGTGAGGGGGAGGGATGGGCTGCCCCTCACCCCTGTCTTCGAGTCTGCTCGAAAGCCACCGTGCAGTCCCCTGGTAGCATATGGCCCTCGCTGAGGAAACCAAAACCCTGCCCACCCCGATAGTTAGTTACACAAGGCAGGAGGGGCTGCTTGTTTTATGCCGCCTTTTTTCATCCTTAAGATTATTCAGCCCTTGTGTCCTTGCTAGTCCCTTTATACACTGAGGTGGGAGTAAAAGCTCACATGAAATACAAGCTCTGCCTGCAGCCACATTCCGCTTTATTAGGCGTGCCGCCGGAGAGAAGCTCTTGGGACCAGATCATGCGTTTGCTGGGGTGCCCTTGCAAGGCAGCTGCCTTTACAAGTAATTACCCAATATAAAAACATAACAACCAAACAATAAAATGTGAACAGTGTGCATCTTATTAATTAAATCACCCGGACAGGGACTGCTGGGGTAATTAACTGCTGAACAAGAAAAGCCGCTTCAGCTGAAGGGATCTCGGAAAGGATGGCTCTGGGAGCGCCGCTGTGATCTCTGCCCAATATTCCAGCTGAACCCATTTATCACCTGCAGCATCATTTCTTGAAATTATTTGCAGGCTACCTCTAATAAAAGATAACGGCTTTTGTAAACTAAAATTAATACTGTGAAACGGCAACAGAGAATGCAACAGAATAGTTGGAATCCAAGTCAATGTTCAAACCAACATCCAGGAACAGGTATGCTTTTGTAGCAGGTAGAGCAGCCTGACCCATTGGTGCCTGATGGAGCTCTAGGAGGAAATCATTTTGCAATATGGGGGGTTTGTAACAGGAGGTACCCTTTTCTAGGATTTGTCTGCGATTGTTAATTTCTGGGTGAGGCTTTTGTCTCTGTGCACTTGTGTTGCTGGAAGTGTCAATGATCTAACTTTCTTCCCATCTCACACCCTGGGCATCTTCCTCTCCAGATTTACTTAGTTTTTTGAGTGGAAAATGTGAAAACTTTGCTCTGGAGTGCTGGCTGCAGTAGCACATCTAACCTAAATCCAAGATGTCCCACCCACCACTGGAATACAGCTCTGCGAATGGGTGTGAAATAGCATTTGGCCCCTGGGTGAAAGGGATTCTGCAAGCCGGGTATGGTTGCATTTGACACATTTATGCTGCTACTTGAGGTTCAAAGCTGAAGATATCTGGGAAGTGCCAGGTAAGCCATCGCTTGGATGCCAGTTCAAGCCTCAGGGCTTCCCTGTGCCCCCCCCCCCCCCGTAAGTGAGTCTGGAGCCCAGTCAGTGGCTTGTAATAATGCATTGTAGTCATTTATATTGTTTTTCATGTTTGTAATTAATGTTTTATAGAAATGTTTCTGTATTCTGCAATTTAATTGCATTGTAATTGCATATCAAGTTGCATTTTACTGCTTTTCATGTTCTCGTAAAGCATGTGGATATTTTTAAATATAGGCAGCATTATAGCAGTCAATTAAATATCTCATCCCTCAGGAGCCCCCTCAGTGTTCTATAGTAAAGGAAGCAAGGTGAGGATGAAGTCAGGGTACATTTCTAAGTCCAGGGGTTCCTGGGACACCCCAAAAGTCCAGGTGTCTGCATTGATCCATATTAAGAGATCCATTCTAGAATTTTATCTCCCTTGGGTCAGTTTTTTAATAAATCCAAAAGCTCTCAACTTCCTATTTGAGATTGCCCCATCCCCAAATACTCTGTATTACAACAGGGAACAGTAGAGATGCAGAGCGGTGGGAAGGGGATCCCTTTTCCTGAGATACCAGGTAGATTACACCTCTGCATGGTAAAGATTCCATGCGATACCATTCCAGGTAGATTTCCTGGAACAGGACCTCTGAGGAGAGCAGCAGGTGGCCTTGGTGGGCCAACTGGTCAAAAAGTGCTGGCACAGGCTCCCAGTGAGACCTGGCGTGAGCTTTTGGGCAGCTCCAGGCCTCCATCTCCTGGGCAAGCATCAGAATAACGACCGTGGCCGTTGCAGGATTAGTCCCAGACCTGGCTGCTGTGCCAGGGCCTTGAGGAGCCCTGGGGAAAGGGCTACATGAGAGCAGACTCTTCCTTCCAGGGCTGGCTCAGCAGCACCAGTCGCCTGAGTGCTGTAGCTTGTTCCTGCACCTTGTGCTTCGTCCTGTTCCTGCCTGCTTTGCCTGCCACACTTGGTTGCTCCTGAACGCCACCTGGTTATCCTGCCCAAGTTACCTCCTCCTCGCTCTTCTGTTGAGGACAAAAAGAAGGTATGCCTTGTCCATTGTCTGACTGTGGGAGAGACAGGCAACACCAGCAACTACTGCTATATTTGAAAACTTACTGGAGGTGCACATTAACAATCGAGTGTGAGTCCATCTCCAGCCAAGACTAGCTGCTACAGTCATCATACACAGCAAATTTATATGTTTCGCTTTTTGCAATGATCAGTAACAGGAAAACACCCTAACAGAAAACATGCCATTACTATTGTACATGGTTATCTTGACCTACACTTATGTTAAAACATCTGGCCCCAGGCTTCACTTTACACATTCTGACCTTCTTGACAGAGGTCCATTTTATATTTTCAGCTCTCTTGTGCCTCTCAGGTAGAACTCTAAGTAACTCCCCCTTGCTGTTTGGTCATTAGGAAAAATTTATATTCTTCATGTTTACTCAGTTATTGAGCTCCTGCCTGCTGCGACTGTGTTCTTTCCTTGTTCCATAACTTACTCCCACTTCCTGACCTTGGCTTGTTCTTGTGACTGGGACTGGGACTTGGACTTGTTAGTTGTCTTCTGGCAATGTGTGGACTCTGTTTTGCCGGTGGTCCTGGTGCTTTTGTCTTACCTCCTGCTGACCAGTCCCCAGACCCAGACACTTGGTTCCATCACACCACTAGCTGGAGGTCAGGCCTCTGTGTGTCACACATGAGATACAACTGAATTCATGCATGTAATATATATGAATGTATGATCTGTGAGTTCTGGTTCCCTGTTCTGAACCCTTTGCAAAGTTGCTGAGGCCTCAGTCCAGAGAGCAGCTTTAACTGGTTCCAAAGTGAAGAAGAGACCCTTCGAGTTGTAAACCTTGTCTGTCGATGATAGAGAGCAATTAATGTTGTTGTGTATGTAGGACAGCAATAGGTGTCTGCTGGTCGGTCTATTGTTAAGTACGGAATACGGAGAAACAAGCTGTGCTACGTTCAAAGGCTAACAATGGACAGAAAGAAAGATCAAAGTGTTGATGGGGAGAGATCAAGTTGACCAGTGATTGATAGGTGGCTCTAAAAGGTGTAAAAGCTTTTCAGTCACGAATATGAGTGCTTGTCTCTTGGAGCTGTTCTGTGTTGCTGTGTTCACACTGCAGGGAAGAGCTTTTCTGGTAGACGACGCTGGTCGGATCTTTGGTCTCACAGTTAGACAAGCAACCCTGGTGGATGGAGGATTAAAACCTCTGTCATGGGCATCCCTTGTCTTCTCTAAGCGAGCAAAACAGAAAAATGGATACCACCACTTTTTTGGCTGTGAGGGTATTTTGGAAAATAATGGCAAATTTCAGGTTTCAATCTGGACAGGTCATTTTGACATTCTTTCCCCAAACACCATCCTGTGTATGCTTGCCCTGACTGATTCTGCTGCTGAGGCTCCCAGGGGAAGCAGTATGAGGAGTGGATGAAAGCAGGATTAGATTGTTTACCTATCGTTTCAATTCTCGAAGGCTTTCTTTCTTGGCGTGTCTGTTTCAGCAAACCCTCCAGGGAGGAAGACTGGCTCCTTGAAAGAATGGGTGCTCTCTTCACGCCTTCGTTTTACATGCAGTTCCCTCTTGCTCAAGCTGGGAGTGAAAGGACAGTGTAAGAGCAGGCAATCTGTGGGAGCAGAGATATGCCTCTGCTGTCATCTGAAACAACAGCCCGGGAAATCTCCAGGGCATTACAGCAGCAAAGTGTTCCAGGCATAATCCTGGCGCAGAGAAAATTGTTTTCTTAAACAGCTTTATGCTTTCAAAGGAGGCATTTGCTTAAGAGATATTCCACTATAAATTAAATCCACCAGGGGATCTTAAACTACCCGTGTGTTGTAGAGAGATGCTCCATGAAGAGGGAGCCTGTTTTCTCCTTCCTGCTGCAAGAGGACAAATGTCTTGAGCGTGGCTTGTCATGGCACGTCCATTTCGCATCCTTTGATGCACCTTCTTGAAAGGCCTCTCAGCACCTGCTTGCAAGTCATGGATTGCTCGCCTTCAGGCTGTCCATCCCGGTGTGCTGATCTGCATCCTTAGGGGTATCACCATCCCTGTTTGCTCCCAGGACTTGCCTTTAGGGGATCCCTCATTAAGACATTACCATGAATTCCTGAAAGAGTTGCTCTTTCAGATCAAGGGCAGTGCCATGTCTTGGGGGCCCCTTGGGCAGGATGCACATCATGGCCCCCTCCTCCAGTGCGTCTGCCATCTTACCACCGTGGCCACCAGCTGGTGCAGAGAGAGCTCCGAGCCCTTGGTGCTACTGTTGGTGAGGCCCTGCCACACATCCCAGCCTGCCAGGCTTTGGGAGGCTAATGGACATGGAGCAAGGCCTCTTCAGGGATGGCCCTCCTCTGGGGAAGAGCCAGGTGGCTGATTCGAAGTGTCATGAACATGCCACTGAAATTATGGTTGGTTAATCGACATGGCTGCATTTTTTTGCAAGAGAGGAACCGGCGCTGGTGCAACTTTCTGCCTGCGGTGCCGATAAGAATTTGACTGCCCTCAGTTGCTGTGTGCCTGGATGAAATGGCCAGGTTTGCATAATCTAAATAGCCCACTGTGGCTGCTTAGGCTGGGCTGTGAACCAGGCAGAATTTGTGCATTCAACACCCAGCCTCAGTTTGTCGTGTCTCAGTTTATCAGGGGGTTGGCCCAATGGCCTTCATGCACCTTTCCAACTCAGCTGTTCTATGTCATGCAAAGCCGGGCAGTGGGGGTATGTGATGATTAAGCAGCTCTGGAGCAACCCACAGTTTGTTCTTGGGTTATGCAAAGGCTATTTAGCCCTCACACAACCCCAGTCACCCGGGCTGGAGGACACGATAAGCGACAGCCTGGGGTCCGCTTTTCAGAATGACCACTTCCATGCATCAGTGTGTGCTGCCGTCCGCCACAGCTGAAATACAGCATGGTGGGCTGCACAATTGTGTGAGCCAGCCGTGAGTGTGTACGTGTGTACCAACTGCTGTTCCACCTCCAGGTGTGCCAAGTTATCGGGTTCTCAGTGAGTGGTTTGCCAAAGTAG
The DNA here is from genome assembly GCF_004798865.1 of Varanus komodoensis. Classification (NCBI taxonomy): domain Eukaryota; kingdom Metazoa; phylum Chordata; class Lepidosauria; order Squamata; family Varanidae; genus Varanus; species Varanus komodoensis. The sequence continues at coordinate 3,289,710 of NW_025335759.1, forward strand.
TCTAAGTGAGACATGGAGGCTTCATGATGGCTGTTGAGAATTCCCTCTCCCGCACTCCCTCTGTCCCAGTGGAATACAATTATTATTATTATTATTATTATTATTATTATTATTATTATTACTATTATAACATTTCTATAACAATGCCTTGTGCTCACCCTGAACCCGCCATGGATTGCCCGCCTGTGACCTTCTGGTGTATTAGTAGTGACCTTTCTAACTGCCAATAGAATTATGATTTTTGCTTCTGGTTTAGTCATACTATTTGTTCCCATTAATGCTACTGCATTTTTATTATCTTTGTGTTTTAGAGCTACCATTGCAGTAAAATTTATTTCAAACTGTATTACAAGTTTGAACTAATAATGAAATTGTTATTGCGCTCTGTGTTTTAAAGCCATAGTGATAACATTTAGTCTCAGCAATATGAGAGCAAATGTTTGTTAGTTAGTTTGTTTGTTTATTCGATTTATTTTCTGCCAACTTGGCCTGAGGACCCTCTAAACAGATTACAAACAGGTTTTGTGACTTTAAAACTTATAATGTTCTTCTTAGAAACAGTGGGCTTTTTGTTTCTGTGATGATAGAACCCAGGTTCTTTGACCGAGTGATTGGTGGAATGTGAGAAAAGGAATGTTGGGAGCCACCCATGTAGAAGAAGGTCCTTGAAGTAATTTAGTCACAAGCCGTGTAGGACTTTGCAGATATTTGCCAACAGCCCGACTAGTTCTCTGAATGTACCAAAAGCTAATGCAACATGCTTCTCTCATGGGCTCTGCTAAGCTGGCTGAGCCAACGCTCTGTTTGCTGTGTTTTGCAAAGACGACAAGTAATTCATGGGCAAAGACTAGATCCATGCAGTGAATTGCATGGCCTGCCTCTGTGGAGGGGAACTCTGCTCTCACAGGAACTATTCGTAACTTTATTGCTTTGTTTCTCACGGCTCATTAGGGGATCTCCTTCAGCATACGAGTGGCCCCATGCGCACAGTATGTGAGTTACTGCCATGGAGGTGGTTGTGTGCCACAGGCTCCCTTTATGGTGGTAGAACTTTCTTTCGGAGACATACCAACTGCCTTATTATCCCTTCTTACTTTTTTGTTGTTTAGTAGCAAAATCATGCCTGACCCATCACAACACCTTGGACAACATTCCTCCAGGCTCTCCTGTCCTCCTCCATCCCTCGGAGTCCACCCAAGCCCTCACCCACTGCCCCAGTAACCCCATCTAGCCACCTCAACCTCTGCCATCCCCTTCTCCTTTTGCCATCCATCATTCCCAGCATCAAGGTCTTCTTCAGTTAGTTGTTTCTTCCCATTAGGTGGCCAAAGTATCTTTTGAGTTGCTGATTTCTGACTCGGTGGGATCCCTCTTTTTGGCCTAAATTTCATGCTGAAGAGAAGTGGTCAGAAAAACAACTCCAAGGAAACTGAGCCCTAGAAAGCCACAGGTAAAGGAAGATGAACCCCTCTGGGTTGTACAAACATCTGTAGCAGGACCATGACTTGCTTCTCCATGGAGTTCAGTTCTTCAAAAAGGAATAGACAGGGAAAGAAAAATACGGCAGGTGAATGGCTGGCTATGAAGGTGGTGCCAACATGAGAGAGATGGATTCTGGGACCATGGGCTACATTTCCTGGAAGATGGACAATGGATGGGTTGCACCTTACTAGGACTGGGAAGAATGTATTTGGCCACAGCATGATGTTTATCAGGAGGACTTCAAACTGAGCCCTACCGAGGAGGCAGAAGTACACCTGGACATAACAACAGACAAGAGCTTATGCACCGCAAGAGAGGGAGCTGTTCTAACAGAGCCAAATATGGGTCTTCTAAAAAATGTAGGGAGAAAGCTAGAGTATGAAGCATGTGGTCTTTGATGTCTATATCCTAATGCCCAGAGTATGAGAAACCAACAGCATGAACTTGAACTCTTAATACAGGAGGGCGAGTATGACCTGATAGGTTTAACTGAAACTTGTTGGTGGGGTGACTCCCTTGACTGGAATTCGACAGTGGAAGGATATAACTGTTCAAGAAGGAGAAAAGGAATAGAAAGTGAAGGGGGTGTGCTATATGTTAAAGGCACATATCTCTGTGGAGAAACGCAGGAGGATGTGCTTAGGAGCCCCATCGAGAGCATCTGGATTAATAGAAATGAAACCGTGAATAAAAGAAACAGTAGTTGGAGCGTTTTAGCAACCAACCAATCAAGGGGAGGATGAGGATCAAACTTTTGAAAAGTAAATTGCTAGTGTTATTATAAAGCAGTCAGTCTGCAAACACCTTGAAAACAATGCAGTGATTTCTAGAAACCAGCACAGATTTCTTTAGAACAAATCCTGCCAGACAAATCTGATAGATAGGTAGGTAGGTAGGTAGGTAGATATCAGATTTGGAAAATATATTGGAATAACCTCCCTGAAGGACTGTGGGAATGCTCTGGACAGAGTATATCTTGACTTGAGCAAAGGTTTTGACAAAGTGCCCCATGACAGAAAATATTCAGAGTGATCTTGATAGGTTGGAGCCCTGGGATGCAAACAACAGAATGAAATTCAGGAGGGACAAATGCCAAGTTATGTGCATAGGAAAAAGATGGGGAATCCTTGGCTCAAAGTTACGGCAAGTGAAAAGGATCTTGGAACGGTTGTAGACCACAAGCTGAATATGAGTCAACAATGTGGTGTGGCTGCAAAAAGGGCAAACGCTGCGGGGAAGACTGAGGGGAGGTATGGAAGCACTCCAAGTACTTGAAAGGCTGCCAGAAAGAGGAAGGACGGGAGCTCTTCTCGATCATCCCAGGGTTCAGGACATGGAATAATGGGCTCAGGCCACAAAAAACCAGATTCCAGTTGAGCATCTGGAAGGATTTCCTGACTGTTAGAGCTGTACAATGGAACCCCTTGCCTAGGGAGGTGGGGGGCTCTCCCACACTACAGGCACTAAAGATGCAACTGGACAGCCACCGGAGAGGGATGGTTCACCATGGAGTCCTGCACTGAGCAGGGGGTTGGAGCCCGGCCCATCCCAGCCCTACTCTTCTAGGATTACAATCCATAATGTTCCTTCCGTGTCCCTGGAGCCATTCCTGGTGTTTTACTATACCTCTTTCTATCACTGTTTTGCTCTGTGGATTATTACATTTTTATTTATTTATTTATTTAAACAACTTATATGCCACCCCATCGCAAGAGCCTCGGGGCAACTTACAATCCTAAAATCATCAAATAATTAAAATACATAAAATAAAATACATAAAATAAATTTTAAGGAAAGGATCGGGAAGGAGCAGGCTCTCCTGCTGTATTTCTTGCAAGCACTACCGGCAGCAGAGAGAATACTTTGAAGCCAATTCTGTTTTCCTGAATTGTATTTATGTATGTATTTTTGGAATAGGCATGTGTATCAAATTTCAAGGCTCCAACTCATGAAGTTTTTGGCATATTTCCATGTATGTGCAATAGTTTGTCTACAACTAGGAATGTGTGTGGCATTTCGTTGAAGCCCAAAGTCCGATCAGGATTGGAACCATGTGCATGATACAGTCAGCCCTCTACATTTAGGAGAGGGATGCAGGGCCCCCACAAAAGTAGAAAAGCTGCAACTATCTCTACTCCCCCCAAACCTTAACTCTTAATACTACTACCCCTTTGTGTACTGTTGGGCATGTTACAATGACCTCTTTTGCCATTTGAATAAGCTTTAGCCTAAAACAAGACCCAAGGCACCAGAGCTTGGCCCATTCTGGGGGAGCTCATCCTGCATCGTGTTATGAGCCTTGCACATGGCCACTTGCCCAGTCTGAGTCTGGTGCCCACCCTACCCTGGCTGAGGGGTGGCCAAGAAGTCGAGCATTCCCCACACAGCTGTCTGTGGCATAGTAGGCAGTGAGCTTCCATTTAACTGTTGATGGCAAACTCGTGAATAATCGAATCCATGAAAGCTGAGGTTCAACTGTATTTCTTTTTCCTTTCTATCAGTTTCAGCAAGTGCTTTTTTTGTTTTTTGCTGGGTGGCTTGTGTTGCTGCAAAAAGATCAGGAGTGTCAAAGCATTTGCAAAAGATTGGATGGTGGGAGGAGAAAAGTGTTGAGTGCTTTGGAACTCAGGTATGGCCATCCAAGCCGTAAGCCCATTACATCCAGCACCTAAAATTACCTAGTTGTATCCCTGTGCATTGAGCCTGATACCGGTGAGTAACAATTCATTGTGCGTTTCCCTTTCATTTCAAGAGTTTTTTTTTCTGGCCATTGTCCGTATCCTCTTCTATTTCTTTTCCAATCTTGTCATCTGAAGGTCTCTTTCTCATCTACCCTTATTCAATGCCAGCACATAGTTGTGGTTTTTCTTAAATGGTGAAGTGACAAACAGAAATTCAATGTTTGAGGGTTTTCCTGCTGTGGAAATATAGTAACTCTCGGTGTTACAAAGACACAACAAGTGCCAAGAACAAAGCATCCAATGTTTCTGTTTTAGCTAACTTTGTAGCAATTAACACATTCCTGTCCATTAAAAGGGATGCAGGGAAACATCCTGACTCACTTCTGCTTTTGATCTCACAAGAGGCAGATGAAGATGCTGGCCTGTCCAGAGAGGCTGCATTCAGTCATGACAGAGAAAATGCTCACAGGGGAGATGCTCCTTCCAGCTGTCAGGAAAACCCAGACCAATCAATCGTCCTGCCCTTTGGAGCTTGTTTGGCCATTCAGCTCCATCAGCCTCACCGCCCCTTGGGCCAAGCGGCTTCATGGTCTAACAGAGAAGAAGCTGTTGGTTAACTCTGAGCACACCAGAAATGGGGCAGCCTTTACTAGACATGGTTGGATTACAATTCACCTTGCTCCTTGCCAGGCTGGCCAGTCCCTGGGCATGGTGGGATTGCAGTCCAGCAACATCTGGGAACCATGGCTTGGAGAAGGGCCAAAGTGTGGCCCTGCCCACATCCTCCCCAGGGATGAAAGCAGATCCTGTCCCAACTTTGTTGTCTGTACAAGCAGGAGCTGCAGTGACACAGAGCATGGACCCATGCCAAGGGTGGACATGGGCGGGTGCCTGTCAACGGCCCAGGCTGTAGCAGCCCCCCCCCCCCCCAGCAAGCTCCCTTTTATCTTGTTGCTCCACCTCGTCATTTCAACCTCCTTGTTCTGCTGCCTCTTGCTCTGGCTGTGACAACACAGATGGTTACTTTGAGCTTCCAAGCACACGCACATGTGCACACGTACACACACACACAATAGCATTGCTATATATAAATGCTATATATATAGCATTTCAAGTTTTCTATTTTTCCACTGAAATCTGAAACCAGAGAATGCTTGATGGGTTCCCTCCTTTTGAATCCAGAATTAATGTTAAAGGGTCATCTGGATTATAAATTAATTTTATTGTCCAGGCGTTAATTCAGGGAATGTATCAACACCTCAGACTTCACCCCTCTAGGGGCCAAGTGCAGTGCATTGCTAATGGGGAATGTAGATAGCATTTCGCATGTGCGTGTTAAACAGCAACTACAGGGAAAAGGCGGAGATGGCCAAGATTGGGACCATGGTGCACAGTGAGTGGAGTTTAACGCTCTCCCTGCTTCCTGGCATTGAAGAAAACAGCTGCCCTAAAGCTGCTTTATGTTGGTGATAGGAAATCCTATTGGCAAAGATGCCCACAAAAAATAGTTTTGGGGTACGGAGGAAGAGTTAATATCCCACTTCTTGTCCTGTGGTCCAGATCCTGGTCATTTTGCTCAGTGGTGTGGTAGACGCAAGGATGCAACACCAGCATTTTTATTAGTGGAAACACTGTCCTCATCTTCCACCCAAACTTCTCCATTCCCCCTGAGGTTAATTAGGAGCCTCACAGTAGCAGGAGGAGCTAATGCTCCCAGCATCAGAGTATCGGTGAGCGATCCCTCTGGAGATATAAGTATTCTTTGGTGACCTGGTCTTGAATGGGCTAGGAAGATCCATCAAATTTCACAAAGAACTTGCTCCTGGTGTGGTTGGAAACTGCTGCAATTCTGTAACTGCTTGATTTTTTGGAATCTCCTCGGGATTTGGCCATGATGACTTACTCTAAGCACCCTAAACTTCCAGATTTACCACTACACCACTCCATCCCTTTTCTGTCTGGCTGCTATTCATAAAAACAAAAATGGAAGAGTCTTCAGGCAGGTTAAATGTAGCCATGCATTAAAGTAGTATCCAGTTGTTTCCACGACTTTTTTACAGCATCTCGGTGATCCATGAGGGATGCAAAGTTACAATGAAAATTGCCTGTCGTCTAGCACTGAAGCAGAGCTGATGGGGGGGGGGGGGGGGCCCGGCAAGGGGGAAGGGTTTTTCCCCCCCCTTTTCCCCCCTGCCCCTTAACCCCCCCCCCCCCCGTTTAAATCTGGCTTCTCCGAAACCAGCCTAGTGACAACCCTCTCGAGCAAACAGAAAATGGAACAGTGTCCAGAAAAATAAGCACAAATGTTTTCCCCAACCACAGAATTGACAAATCTACACTGAATTCTCCAAAGACTTGGGGGAAAACAGGCAGTTGGCAAAATTAATCCCAGAGGATTTGCTGCAGGAGAACGGGCACTAGACATATCGGACATCAGGTTGGCTTTCTTCCTCGGGCCGTTCACAACATTATGCCCATGTCAGTCAGAGGCAATGCTCCATTCTATTGCTAGAGGAAGAAGCAGAGGTGGTGGGTGAGAGGGGTGGGGGGTTTGCAGAGGACACCTCCGCGTCACAGACGCTTGACAGATGGAGGGCTGCATGGATGTCATTGCCCAGAGATCTGCTAATGGACAAATACAAAGCAAACATTAGCACATCCCAAGCATCAGGATGCTCAGGAGACACTCCTGGGAGAACATGCCTCCAAGCCCCCGTGAAATCAGGTTGGCAGCTTATGAAAAATGCAGTGCAACTCTCGTGTGGGTCTCTTGCAAATGCACATGGCCAGCAAAATCAAAGCCCAAAGAAAGGGAAATCCGACTCCGGCTGTGCTCCACCTTGCAGTGCAGGAATTGTTCTCCTTTTTATTTGTTTGTGCATGTAAAACATTTGTCCCTTGCTCATCCATCCATCAGGATCTGGAAGGCACCTCAATGACTATGTTAAAAAAAGACCAAAACAAGTGCAGCTAAAAAATGCATCCAGTTAGACTGTGGACTTGGTTTGTTGCCCTTAGGAGTGATGAGACTCGAGTTAGACAGTGTCACTTTTGATACTGGTTTTCAAGGAGACCAAAGTGGGATGAACTGAGTCTTGGTCCAAGCCAATAAGAGCGGTAATGCTGCAAAAACTGAGCAACATCCAACAGAACAGGGGATGGCGAAACCATGTGAACAACTCTTTGGGCTGGATCCAGCATTAGTCACACTGAGCAGAACCCCTAAATGAGGTGAGATTTCAGTTATTCCTGTCTAAGTTAAGACACAAAATGCCTGGCCCTTCATATAGTCATGAACAACTTTCATCCCATTGCTTTTCATTAGTCTAATGTTCAGCATTGTCTTAAGGCAGGCTAGGGAGGGAATTACAGGTGGACTTGAAAACTGTGGGTCCTTTTTCTACCTAAACTTTCATGGGATTGCACTCTTAACCTGTAGTTGGAACCACCTTGATGAAGGATGTGTTTTCCTTGGAAGGAAGTCTTACAACTTAACCTCTACCACTGAGAATTCATGTTCCCATACGTACCTTCTCAACTTGCTTAATATCACATGTCAAAAGCACCCGCTGAGTCCTGAAATAACTTTCTGATATGTTAACTTGCAATATTCAATGGCTTGGATCCAAAGCAACCCGAGCAGAAGGAAAGCTTGTCTCTGCATAGTTCTGTCAGCTCTTGCACAAGAGGTGCTGGAGGTCTTTTCAGTGTGCAAGGACTCATGCAAGAGGAGTTGCAGTGCAGTCCAAGGGACAGGAAATAAGAAAATTGCAGGCCATTGCAGGCACCGTTTCTTCTTGCCATACTCTGGAATGACACTGTGGAGCATTCTGGGATACGCAGCACTGTCAGGCCAGTGGGGTGGGAGCTTTGCTTTCACCATGGCTGCCCCTTGCAGAAGCAGCAAAGCGAATTGCAAAACGCAAGGAAGAAACTGTTGCCACTGGTGCAAACAACGAGTCCTTCCATCCGAAATCTGTTGGTGGATCCTTCCTCCAGAGAATATTTTAATGAAATGTCCCCGTCATACACACACACTAGAGGAATTTCACTGGCAACTCAGACCTCCTATCGGTCAGAGATGGCTTGACGGCGCATAACAACACCTCAGATCTCAGCTGAAAATGCTCTTCTTTGGCTCAGCATCAAGGCCGCTCCCCAGTGAACCCAGAAGAGGTGAGTCAAAGCAAGTCCTCACTTTTCATTCATCCAAGTCACAAGTCATTCCATGATTTGTCCAGTTGTCCTTTCGCAACCTCAGATCAGCCCTTACAGTCTCAGTGCGGCAGAGGTGGAGGCAATCTCTCTGGACGTGGCCTTTTCTTCTCCAGACCGCCTCAGTGCTTCAGTGGATGTCTGGCATGCCCCCCACAGCCCCATTCTGTTCCTTGCTGATCCAGCTTGATGGCACATGGCTGAGCATTAGTCCCAACAGCTGTAGCAAAGCAGCTGAGATAATGGAAGAGGGCCTTGAACAAGCTCCCTGAAGATCGCCAGAGACCTAAGAGGTTATGGAATTTCCCAGCAGCTTTTAATTGCTTTCATCTTCCCCTCCTGTTCAAGTGGCAGGCTCATTTGCATATGTTGACTCCATGCTGACTTGCAGAACAGACCAAAATAAATATCTCTCTGCAGCCATGGAAACCCAAATGGCTGGCTCCCCGTCTTTGATGTCTCAGCCTGACAATAAACCGAGATGGTCCTTTCATCACTGGAGAGACCAGGATCCCTAACCAGGGTCTCTGAACTCCCTTGCAGCGAGGGAGTAATCTACCCATTTTGGGGGGCATTTGAAGCTTGGGTGGGGGAAGTGGGGGACGCTATGTAATTGCTAATATTTATGAACTGCGTCCATTGAGAGAAATGTCCATGTGACATACAAAACCAAGTCATCATCCAAAGATTTTAGCACGAAGGCTACCTTCTTGGCATGTCTCTTGAAAAGGGCTGCCTTTAAAGATGGTTCAGAAACTTTTCTTCATTCAGAAGAAACCTGCTGGGTTACTAACTGGGAGAGGCCAATGCAACTGCGTGAAGTCCGTGCTGCTTCCAGTCTGTTTCTGGGCCCAGTTCAGAATGTTGGTGTTAAAGCCCACAGTCATTTAGGGCCAGGCACCTAAAGGAACGTATCCTTCCCCGTGTTCCTGCGCAGGTCCTTGTGCCATCTTCACGGCCAACAAAGCAGCTGGCTGGGTGGCTACAAGAGAGCTCATCCACTGTGGCAGCCTGTTGAGGGAGCAGCTGGGGCATGCTGGGAATTGTAAGACTTTTTTTCCTGCCCAAACACACACAGGATTGCATCCTCCTAATATTTAAAGTGGTGGTCTGACTTTTCAGCCAGGAATGCATAGTTTTCGATCTTTACATGGAGGCATCTCTCATGCTAAGAATAGGATTCGTGGCATGTGCGCACAGTTCAACCTCTGTCCTCATTCATTCTTCACCACTGACAGGCTGGTCAGTTTGCACTGGATGATTGCTGGGAATTGGACTTCTTCTGTCTCAACACAGGCAAGACTGCTCCCCACCCACCAGCAGTTACAGTGCCAGACCCACACTCTACACTCGCAGACTTGAGCGAAAAAGGAACAGTGGCACAATCCATGGAGCAATGTGGTTATTTACTGGGAAGATGCAACTTCGATTAGGGGTGGGAGACTTATGGCCCTCCTGATGTTGCTGGACCAAACCGCCCAGCAACCCTGACCATTGTTCAAGCTGGATGCAGGCTGATGGGAGTTGCTGTCTGATAAGAGTTTCAGCCATCTCAGGCAGGCAAGGGAGCTGTCCAGCAGTGTCAGCTGTCAGTAAACCTAAAACTGAGCAAGAGAGATGCTGTCCAGAAGAAGGCTAGCTTGGCGGCAAGTCTACGGAGATGGCTGTGTCAGCAAATGTCAGGCAGTGACTGAAAGTTGATGCAGTCAGTCTGGCTGGCCCATCCTGAAGCCCTGATCCTGACCATACTTATAGCCATAGTTCCTCCTTCCAAGTAAGACTGACGGGATGCCACAGGCTGCCTGCCGAGTGCCGCATACACAGGACCAGCCTTTCAGCATCTCCACCATTCTTGGTGAACTGGCACAGGTGCACAATTTGGGAATAAGTATCACCAGGGCATGCTAGGATCCTGGGTTCTGCGAGCTTCCCTGGAGGTATGATAATGCTGAGTTCTGCTCTGGGTAACTCCTCTGGTTCTGCTTCTGGTTCATGCTTGGCTCCTCTTCAACGAGGAGATATCATCCAGAGAAGAGGAGGACCACTGAAGCCACCCTGGATTCCTTGCAGGATCAAAAAAGGCATGGAGTAAATTTAATCATACGTAGTAAATAAATAGGCTGTATAAAACATGATCAAGTGTGTATCTGCTTGTGTGAACCAGTCTGCAGCAACCTAAATGTTTCTGTTATTTTCTTCCTTCTGTATCCCGTGGGGGTTTGTGGGTTTGAAAGGGTATTCCACAGACAGGAGGACTTGTGACCCTCCAGATGTTGTTGACGGGAGTTGCAGTATAACAGTTGGAGAGCCAGAACATCCCCATCCCTGTCCTATTCTGTCTCTCCGATCTTTATCGGTTTAGCCACAACGTGGCAACCTGCACCCTGCCCAGTGCTCTTGCCTACAACTCTCAGCTTCCTCACCATTAGCTGTACAGCCCAAGACAGATGGGAGTTGTGGGTCAAAATATGTGGAGGATCACAAGATCTTCACCCTGATTTAAGGCAATGTAACTTGACCATAATGATGTCGAGTGCATTTAGTTGTTACTGTCTATTTCCTTTTTGTGTTTCATTTTCTCAGGCTTTATTGCGTACATCTCTGCCTGTCTCTCCACTGTTCAGTCTCACAGAGAAACTTAGCATAACTTTTCACGCATCTGGAAAATCATGAAGATGGGAAAATCTCTCATGTGCGCTGTTTCTTAAACTTATCTCAAAGTTTTTCCTGGTAAGAGCAACACATTGGTTTGTGCTGAGGTCTGCCTACTCAAAGTCATTTAACGAGCAATTCTGTGCAAGTTTAGATGGAAAACAAGTCCTATGATTTCAGCTGGCTAGGAAATACTAGGGGCCGTAGGACTGTTTTCTGTCTAAGCACAGGACTGTACCTTTAGAGAACAGGACAAATTCTTAACTTTAGCATGACAAAACAGCATCACATGGAATATTATTATGCGGCTTTTACAAAATGTCTGTTATTGTTGCTTGAAGGTAGTTGGCTAGCCAGCTCCCTCTGCTTCCTGCTGCCCATGACCCCCAGAAAAATTGGCCACCAGCCCCTCCCCATTTCATTTATGAATTCTCACTGGGCTGGTACTGGAAGTTTCATCTATGCTGCTGTTCTGCTTAAGAAAAGAAAATGTTGTTCACATTATATGGCTGTTGTTTTTAATCCCTTTGTGTTCCTTGCCTCAGGAGCGAGACTTGCAACGTGGATCCCTGATCAGATCTGGGGCAACACGAAGAGAAGGACCTTCGGGAGGGTAAACCGTGAGCATCTCCAAGAAGGTGCCTCCAGAGGCAGGCGAGCCCCAGCATTACTAAGTGAACACGGGGAGCAAGAGTGGCAGTATGGATTCTGGATGAGTGGGGCTTTCAGCAGCTATTTTATGGCAAAGCTTTTGCTCCTTTTGCCCCGGCACTTGTGCAGTGTTTCGCTGGCGAGACCGGGAGCTGTGACAGGTGCCTATTTCAATGCGCAAATCAGTATCCACAGCTATGCTGAGGCTTCCTTGTCTGATCCTGTTCCAACCCCAGAACAGCTGTGGGCTTTTCCATGACTTTCATGTCCCCATGTACATGGTTGGGTATATGTGACTGTTACTTTTGCTTCGTAAGCCATGAGATGTGGTGGCAGTAGAGGGTGATCTGGCTAGTTACAGAGGACTAGGAAGCTGTCAAAACACTGAGTACAAATCATAGGTTTGTTTTAAAGAAATTGCAGCTGCCAGTAAAAACAAAAGCAGTGTTAGTTAAAAAAGAGTGGGATTGCTCAGGCATCTGGGTGGGGAAACACAGGCAATCTGCTGCCTACCCTGCCTTGTGCTACCAATATGTCATGGACCTCCAGTTCTATCGCTCCCTGTTACCTATTACCAAGGAAGCAGTCAATACCCTTGAATATTCATGGCTTTAGTAATGGGCTGGATGAGGGTGAAGGAGGTCAGGTTAAATCCAGGCAGAATGGCGATGCTGTTGCTTAGTAGGAAGCCTGACCAGGCATTGGGGTTCAACTTATTCTGAAAGGGAGTGTGCAGCAGTGGAACCAGCTGCCTAAAGAGGTGGCGAGCAGCTCTCCCACACTAGAAACATTCAAGAAGGAAGTGGACAGCCATCTGAGTGGGATGGTGTAAATTGGTGACCTGCCACAGCAGGGGGGTTAAACCCGATGGCCTTCTTGGCCCCTTCCAACTCTACTATCCTATGATTCCCCTTGACAGATCCACATCTACTGCTTGAAGGTGCTCCTGAATCCACTGTTTCTGGATTTTTAGATAGTAGTAGTGAGTGTAACTATCTTCAGTATGTAAACACCAGCCTTCTGCTTTGGCAACAAACATCCATGCTTGGCGACACGCTTTAGCTAGGGCCATCCTTGAAGAGTGTCTGGAACTGGTGCAAATTTGATTGTCCTTTACAGAGAATGGACCTTTTGCAAGCACAAGGTTGCAGCTTTGGACCCCAGCATCTTCACACAGGTCTGGGAAAGACCTTACCTGATATGCTGGGGCATTGCTATCAGGTCACGCCCCAACATACCAATAGACAATATTGCGCTAGGTGCACCGGCTTTAGCTTTTACCAGCTTTTCCAAGTTCCATGGCACTGTCAATTCTGTGACCTGATTTGTGCATCCCAGCAGTTCATAGGTTGTTTAACCCACGAATGGTGGAGGGAGTGAACCTGTGCTTGAATAGGCTGCTTCCACACCTGTCTATGTCCATTTTACATCCAGTTTCTCAAACCAGGAATGTCCTATTCCTGGCTTGCTTGATGCAACCTCCAGACCAGAAACTGGATTGTTGGAGGAGAAATTACCCAGAGTTTCAACCCAGCAGCAAGTGTGGGCTCAGACTCAGGACGGTGTGTCCTGCAGCAGCCCAAAGTTCGGCGAAAGTCCAGCAGTGTCGGCCTCCCAGGCGGAGGGGTTGCGGGAGCGCCCTGCCAACCCATCCGGAGGGCGTCGAATTGGGCAAAGTTGGTCCAGAGCACGCGCCCGCGGCAAAGAGGGGGAGCGGCCCTCCGACGGGGCGCCACTTCATCGGAGCGGGGGGGGGCGGGGGCAGCCGCGCAGGTGGCGGGAGGGGGCGAGGCGCCCCCGCTCCTTCCGCGGCCCCGGCCAGGGCCCGCTCCGAGAGCCGCGCGGCTGCGGCGGGGGGTGCGCGCGCCCGCCTCGCCTTCGACGGGCGTCTTCGCTGCAGCGCCCGCGGAGCTTGGGGCGCCCCCACCCCGGAAAGCGCCGCCGCCGCCGCCATCAGCGAACCCTCTACCGGCTCGGCTCGGAATTAGCAGGACGAACCTCTCGCGGCTCGGCCCGGTTCGGCCCGGCTCGGCTCGGCTCCTCGGGCGCGCGCCCCGTGGGCGTGTCCGCGGGCGCGCAGGCGGCGGAGGCGGAGCGCGCGGGGGCGGGGAAAACAATGGGGAGGCGGCGGTGAGGCGCGCGCGGTGCGCCCCTTCCCACGCCGCTCGGGCAGCGCCCGCGCCCCTCCGTCGCGCCCCTGCTGCGCGGCAGCGGCCGAGCCGGCGAGGGGCGCGCAGGCAGAGGCTCCGCGCCGGCGCCACGATGGAGCGCGCGGCGCCCGGCAGCGGCAGGAGCGGGTAGCCCGCGCCCCGCGCGCTCCGCCTCCGCCGC